>NC_048237.1:25996458-26027501 GCF_002007445.2 Ailuropoda melanoleuca
GGCGGGGGGGGTTGGGGGGGTTGGCCGAGGGGGGGAGCCCTCCGCGGAGGGAGGGTTGCGAGGCAAGGAGCGCTCGGCAAGCACTTTGCGCCGATGCTGCCGGGGGCGGCCCACCCAGAGTTGTCCCGGGCAGCGCGCGTCCGGAGCTCGCCCTCCGTGCTCGTGGGGGAGGCTTGACCGCGCGGGGGGCTCCCCTCGGACGAGGCAGAGGGCGCCGGTCAGCTTGCACGTGCTCCAACTCCGGAGGGGATTAAATAAGAAAATCCTCGGGGCGCCTGGCTGGCTCACTCAGTAGTGCACCGGGCGACTTGTGACCTCAGGGTGGTGAGTTCGAGCCCCACGTTGGGTGCGGAGGTTAGTTAAAAAATCTTAAAAAAGAAAATCGTCAGTAGGAAAAGCAAAAACGTTTGGGAAGTAAAAAAAGTAAGCACTCACGGGGAGCAGAAAACATAGGCTAGAACGGTAAATTCTTCCACTTTTAATTTTAAAATCTTTTAAATAAAGTGTTTCTGTTTGGGTTAAATGATTTTAGCCGGCTAGCCGGTTTCCCAGTGTCTCCAAACTTTCGGGCTCCGAGCTGTACCGTGGTTTTGGCTCCGCGTTGGCTCACTGCTGCCTCCCTGTGTCTGATCTAAAAATCACCGCACAGTTTCTGCTTCGCAAATAAATGGTGGAAAGCAGTCTATTAGCTCCCGTGACAATAAATCACACAGAATTAACGCAATGCTTAAGCTTGTTGGTGAGAGCTGTATAATTCAGGTGAAGTTTTAAAAAGTCTTTCGTTTTAGGAGCACCTGGGTGGCACAGCGGTTAAGCGTCTGCCTTCGGCTCAGGGCGTGGTCCCGGCGTTATGGGATCGAGCCCCACACCGGGCTCCTCCGCTATGAGCCTGCTTCTTCCTCTCCCACTCCCCCTGCTTGTGTTCCCTCTCTCGCTGGCTGTCTCTATCTCTGTCGAATAAATAAATAAAATCTTTAAAAAAAATAATTAACATTTGTATGCTAGTCTTCAAGTTTCAAATATATCTCCAGAACCTAAAATTCCAGAGAATAGGGCGCCTGGGTAGCACAGCGGTTAAGCGTCTGCCTTCGGCTCAGGGCGTGATCACGGCGTTATGGGATTGAGCCCCACATCAGGCTCCTCCGCTGGGAGCCTGCTTCTTCTTCTCCCACTCCCCCTGCTTGTGTTCCCTCTCTCGCTGGCTGTCTCTATCTCTGTCGAATAAATAAATAAAATCTTAAAAAAAAATCCTACATATTCAGGATGATTCAAAGTTTGCACAGTCTCTGATGTGAGATAATTTCTGAAAAATGGCTCAAACAAATACACATCCACGTGCAACCTCCTTGTGCTCGCCTGGTCCCTTTGTCTTTAGTGAGCCAATCGGAACCCCGTCTTGGTGTGAACTAGCCTGCTCTTTTGGGTTTGTATTAAGCCCCAATTCTTCCTATTTCTTGCTGATTCATGTAGTTTATTTCAGTTGCTTCTTGCTTCATACAAACTGGGAGCCACACAGAATATCATGTGGTCCTAGATGGAATTTAGAAAGTGCCTTCCAACCTAAATAGATCAAGGGGTTGCTCCCTTTTGCAGAAACATCACCTGCCTGGAGGAAATGGCCACTTGCCCCTAACGCTCCTCCCAGATTCTTTCCATACTGCAGGGGCAGCCCTCGTGTGACTTCCAAAGCCACCTGCTACATGCAGCTTTCTGTGGTTCCTGAGTTCTTGTCTGAGCATCGTACCAATTTTTTGCAGCTCAATCCAAAATTAGCCCTGAGGGCAAAGACGTGGGCTTTACCTCCTCCAAATTAATTAAACAGATCTAGTCAAATTTCGTGCCCTCATGGGATGTCGCAGCTTCCGGAATGTAGATTGTCCTACACCCAAACCCACGTCTGTCCCCGAAGGGAAGCTGTGAAGGGCATGGTGTGAACCGACAGCCAGTATTACCAAACACTTCAAGTTTGTGTTCCCACCTGGGCGGCTTTGAACTTGCTCTTCCCTGTGGCTGGAACTCCATTCTCAAGCCTTGTTATTAAGATCTCAGATAAAACAGTTTCTCCATGACCTGCTTTCATTTTAATAGCACGTATCCAAATTTGTGTCGTGTGCTTGTGTGTATGATGAGTTTTGTTTTGTCCCCCCTAGAATCTCAGCATCACAAGAGCAGGGAGGTTCTTTGCTTTGGCTAACATCAGGTCACTCTAGCCCCTAGAACAATGTTTAGCACGTATGCTCAATACACACTTGTAGAAGTGATAAAGAATAATGCAGAGTTTCCCTAACTACAATCTTAGTTCTTGACATCAGGGGTCGTATCTTATAACATCTGCTCTCCTCCACAGGGCCTGGCCTGGCATAACATGGACAGTTAGAGTTGTAAAAACGCTTGTTGGGTGGGGTTGCACAGGAGAAGGGATACGTGTCAAATCCTCAGATGGGTCAAAGGCAGAGTGGGGTGGGACCCCGCCTCTCCAGAGGGCATGAGGGCCATACTAAGCTTGCGACGTGGTGCTGGGTGGGGAAAGTGAGAATTAAGGCAGTGGACCAGCAATGTCCTCTAGACCTTCCAGCACTTTGGCCTGTCTGGAGTTCTGTTTTCCCATCATTGTGCAGTTCAGAATTATACAGGTGTGAATTGGAGAATGCCAGAGGGGCCTCTAGAGAATGTATGGTGGTGGGTACGTTGGGATTTTGTGAGGCTGGACCTGCTGCTGAACAGATTCAAGTTTTCCAGTTATTCATTCATCTCGCCAAAGACTTACCGAACACCTGCTTTGTGCCAGGCGTTATGCTGGGTGCTGGGGATACCCATGCTGTTCCCGACTTGAGTGTCAAACACAACCCGGATTCCTGATTCATATATTGCAAGACTATAGGATTGCATGCTAAACTCTATAGCCTCTCTGCTTAAAAATTCCTTAGCAGGTCACCTCACAATGCTATTCAACACTCCTCTCCAGAGCTGGTGTTTGTTAAGTATTTGTGACTACTGGGTTGGGAGGGCTCCTCTGGGAGCTGCTATCCTTTTTGACACTTAGCAGGCAGGAGAGGGAAGAGCATCCCCTGCCCCCACCCCCAGGCATTCCTTTGTCTCTCACACAGTAGGGAAGGAAGAGTCTCCTGTGATATCAATTTTTAATTTCTTTGGTTGGTGATAAAACAGAAGAGATCGGCCCTATGGCGTCCTCTGTATCTCTGTGTATGTATTAGTGTTTATTAGTCATTAAACTTCTATGTTAGTCTATAAGCCATAATGCAATTGATTGTAGTTTTAAATGAACGCATGCAAATATGCCTAGGAGCCGGACAAAGACAGTATCAAATACATTCATTAATAAATAATAGCAATACTGTGCATTTGCAGGCTGAAAATTTTTTTAACTTCAAAGAAGAGCTTTCATATCTATGATCTCATCTCACGCTACATATTATTATTTTAAAGCTCCTCTCTAAGGACAGGTTTTTCCATGCACGCAAAGCCAGGCGGGGTGAGACTAACCACGTCCCGTCTCAGGCTGCCCGACATCCCCGCCGTGGGGCGGTCAGTCATGCATGCGCAGGCCCATCGGTCCCAGGGGGTGTCTCCTGGCTGGTTTAAAAACTTTATAAAGGCAAGGACGAAAAAGTGCACTAATTTCAAGTGGCGCTGGGAGTACACAGATGCTCAGGGCATGAACGGAGGGACTAGGAAATGAGGCTACTTGCAGGACCGACTTTGGAGATAGTACAAACAATGAGGAATAGATGGCTCCAAACTCCTGTCGGGCATCCAGAAAGCCCAGAAGTGGAAATCTCTGCTCTCCTGGGGTTGCAAGGCCAGATCCTGTTTACTGTGTCTGCAGCTGTGACTTTTCCCCTGTCTTCCACAATTTCTCCAGGAGCGTGCCTTCCTTTCCAGGAAGATGAATATGTTTCCACCTAATCGTTTTGCTTTTCCTGGTAGGCTTCCTTTGGAGTGAAAACCCCATGTCACTGTTTTCCTAAGATTGGGCTGTGGTTATGGAAGTGCCCTTCTCTGAATTTGTTAGAGGGACATTTTAAAAAATGTAAAAAGTATGGGGCACCCGGGTGGCACAGTGGTTAAGCGTCTGCCTTCGGCTCAGGGCGTGGTCCTGGCGTTATGGGACCGAGCCCCACGTCAGGCTCCTCTGCTGTGAGCCTGCTTCTTCCTCTCCCACTCCCCCTGCTTGTGTTCCCTCTCTCGCTGGCTGTCTCTATCTCTGTCGAATAAATAAATAAAATCTTTAAAAAAATGTAAAAAGTAGAAGTAAAACAACAACAACAACAACAACAAAAACCCTGATGGTGAGACTTTCACCCAAGGCTGTCTGTGTTGTCCTAACACCAACCCGCAGTGTTCCCACTTCACAAAAATTCAGGCCGCGTCACCTTCCCTCAAGTGGACGAGTGGACGCTGTAAAGATTGTTTCGGAACCTCCTACCTGGCTTTCTGATGGGACGACCGGGCGCTGTGGGTGGCGGAGGATTCTTCCATGCCGATGACTCACCGAGCAGAAATAACTAACCTGTGGTTAACTATTTCAATTCTTGTATTTTCAAGGGGAAGGGGAAGGACTCGTAACCCGGTTTACAACCACCAGTGGGTCCCAGCATCTTGCCATCACAGCCCTGCTCCCTGGGCTGCTCTGATACAGGTTGGTTTCTGGCCAGATACCATGTGCCCTTTGAAAATTAGCCTCTGATGTCCCTCTGCATACAGTGGGCACTCAATAAATACTGAAGGAATGCAGCTGAACATCTATCATTTGGTTTGGGGGGGTGGGGGGTCTCAGTTTCCTCTACATAAAATGAGAGTATCAGCAAATGATTGCTTATATTTATTCCAGTTTTAACATCCTCTGAGGCCGTTTGGCTAGCCATTTTAAATTACCTCCCATTACGAAAGCTGTTTCCAAGCAACAGAACAGTACTTCCCGACTCTTCGCCTGACCTCTTCAGCCCACGGAGGTGTTCCTCCCGGAGCCTGTCCCACGATGTTATCTGTAATGCATATTAATTTATTACATCAGCATAGAGCTCCAGGTTGTTATCTAGCTTTTCCTCAGAGTGGGTCCTGTCCTTGCAATTAAAGTGTAAGCTTCCCAAGCAGATACTATCTAAAATGAACTCAGTAAATATTTGTTAAACGAGTGAATATTACAACAAGGAATAATCTGCATTCTATCTAGAGGGAATTCTAGGCTTAAGGGAAGCAAAAGAATCCAGGGTGAGTCCCAAATCTGTGGCTTGGGGAAGCTGGTGGGTGCTGAGCTATTCTTCAGGACAGGGCAGGTTTGGGGGACGGAGGAACAGAGATGAATTCAGAGAGAAGCTGTATTCTATGCCTCCTTCTTGAGATTCTCAAAGAACGTTGGACAAGTAATGATTTTGAGACATGAGATTCTGGCCAAAGGAATATATTTTATTGTGTTCAGCCCAAAGCTTCCCAAATAGTCGCATGTGGTTTTGGAAACACTGGTGACACAAGAAGAGAAGCAGGGTTAGGAAAGAAGCCTGCAGAACAAGTCACTTTTAAGGCATGGTGGGAGGGACCTGCAGTAGAGCGTCTAGAGAGGGAGGGGGAGTTCTAGCTGCTGGGCTTCACTCCTGGCTCGGTGCTGCCACAGATACCGGGAAAACCAGAGTCCCATCTCTTGCCACGGAGCAAGGGAGCCGTGGGCCATGTCCGGGGATGTGCAGGGTTCTTGGGAAGACAGAAGGCACTCAAGCCCTTCACTTCCAGTTTCAGCTCTCCCATCACTCTCTTCTCAAAGAAATCACCCCCTTGGCTAAAAGGATCTCATATTATTAACACTCTCAAGTTCAACCCAAGAATAACCGCCCACCCTTGTGACTATAATAAATCAGTCCTTAAATTAGATCTGATATAGGCAAAGACAATACAAAGCTTTAACAGCACAGAAACATAAATGTTCCAAGTGAGTCAGCTCACTCACTGTCTATCATCTGGGACTGTCTCCAAACTTCCCTTTAATGTTTTATTTCAAGGGCACAAGCATCAGTTTGTTTGTCTTTGTAATTCCGTATTTGCATATGGGAAGCGAGGAGGGGCAAAGCAGATGAGCAAGGGGGTATGTGAGGCCCTCAGGATGGTGGGACTGAACCGCGGAGTAGCCATTTTGGAAAAGAGTTTAGAAGTTCCTCAAAAAATTAAACACAAAATTACCGTATGACCCAGCAAAGGGTATGTATGGGGTTTCCTTTTGGAGTGATGAAAACATTCTAGAATTAAATTGTGGTGGTAGATACACAACTCTGTGAATATACTAAAACCACAGCATTGTATGCTTCGGAGGGTGAATTTTATGGTATGTGAGTTATGTCTCAATAAGGCTGTGATGTTAAAAAAGAAGAAAATGCTAGGGGGGTGAGTTCTTTGCTTTGAAGATAAAATTTTCTCTAACTCATATGAAATTGGTGATTTGTTGCTTGATACTTCTTTGTTCCTCAAATGCATTATGACCAGTAGTTCGCCTTCACGGCTGTGTGGCAGCTGAGAGACAGTCAGCGTTATTTCCCATTCCTTTTTTCCAGAATAATTCTTTTTTCTTAAGTTTTTATTAATTTCAGTAATCTCTACACCGCACATGGGGCTTGAACTCATGACCCTGAGATCAAGAGTTGTATGTTCTTCCGAATGAGCCAGTCAAGCATACCTCCAGAATAATTTCTTGGTGGTAGAATTAAATTATCTCTGAGATGTATTTTTCTACCAGAAGTACAAATAACAGCCAAATATTGGTTTCTGAAGTATTTGTACCCACAGTTTTGTCTTGACATTTCTACAGCATCATGTAAGACATGTTTGTTTATATAATTTATTTGTACATTTCTTAGATCACTTTTCCAGAAGTCAGGTATGTTGAGGTATAACTTACATTCAGTCAAATTCACCCTTGAAAGGTTTCAATTCTATGAATTTTGGTGAAAGTTTATAGTCCTATAAACACTACCACATGAGATATAGACTATTTCCATTACCCTAAAAATGTTCCTTTATATCCCAGTGGACTCAACCTCCTCTCCCCACACCCAGGCCCTGTGACCCCCTGACTGATTTCTGCCCTTAGGGCATGCTTCATTTCCTCTTCTGTGTTGATTTCTCCTGAGATAAATCTCTCCACCACGCAGGACCCTGCATGGCAGTTGGCACCTTAAAAGTTGCTCAGTTAATAAATGCTGAGTAAATGAATGAATCATTTGTGTTTTAGATTCTGGCAAATCAAATCAGAGACTCTGCTCTCTCATTTCTAGGATGTGCCACTTGAAAAAGGGCTATTAATATTGGGGAAAGTTTTCTCCTAGAGTTCCTAATTTATAGAGTTTTATTTTATTTATTTTATTATTTTTGAAAAAGTTTTTATTTATTCATTTGAGAGAGAGACAGAGAGCGCTCAAGCAGTGGGAGAGGCAGAGGGAGGCTCCCCACTGAGCAGGGAGGCGCCATGGGACTCTATGTGGGGTTCGATCCTGGCACCTGGAGATCATGGCCTGAACCAAAGGCAGAGGCTTAAGATCTGAGCCACCCAGGCACCCCAAGATAGAGTCTTTAAAAAAAAGGGGGGGATGATTGTGATTTCCAACTTCAGAGATTTTGCTGAACATTTCAAGCACTTCGTTAGACTTGGGGCTCACAATATTTTGGCTTAACCAGCATGTGGATCTCTACCCTCTCAACTGAATAAACAGCTAGAGATAGAATCCGGGACCAAAGGCAGCTGCTGCTTAGCCTTCCCCGACTACTCCCCAGCTCTGATCACCCCATCTCCACATGGCATGGCCCAAGGTCTCCTCTGGAGTTTCCCTAAACAAGTTCTATGGGATTCCAGATCCTTGTGCACAACTCCAGGGGTGGACTCTTAGACCTACTTGAGTGGGACCTTAACCTTCCTTGTCATGCAGGGTGTGGCCCTGAGAAAACCCACCTGCTGCTGGCTCATCAGTCCGGCTTAGATCCCTTCTGTCCTTCTAGATGTGATTCCTCCTCTATCTTGATATGAATCAGAAAATTGACATCCCCAGAGCGATTACAAGAGGCAGTGAACAAGATTCATCCTTGTCTGACTAGTTATAGAACATGGCCTAGTCCTTGAAGAGAGCTGCCCTTTCTTGAAACGTGTGGTTGCTTTTCTCCAGGCTGGTCTCCTAGCCCCAAGCAGCTGGGTCCCTAGGCTCTTTCTGTGGCTTGGCAGTCCTCCATCCCTTTGTCCCATAGCACAAGTACCACAAAAAACCACATTTCCCCCCTTGGAGAGGTTACACCTTGCCTTCAAGATGAAGTCTTGATGCTGGCATCATATTGTATCTGTTCCAGACCTCGTTCCCTGCCTTCCTCCTCTGCCTGCGTACGTTGCTGTGGCTTCCCTGGGTGACAATGCATTATGTAAGCCTGTATGGGGGCCAGACTTTTCAAGGTGTGAACTCCTTGATACAGGGTGGGGTTCTGTTAGATGTTGCTCAATAAACCAAATGCCAAAAAAGTGTTAATTTTGGTGTTAATTGTGTAGTTCATAACCCTGTGGACGGATAAACCATTACTTAACGGAGGGGAGGGGTAGGAGGGAGAGAAAGAAAGAGAGGGAGGGAGGAAGGGAGGGTAGGTGCTGGAGATGGGCAAGCTTCAGAAAAAGGGAAAAACAGAAGGGACAAAGAGGAAAAAAAAGAGAAGACGGGTCAAAGCAGAGGAAAGCTTGCATTCCTCATGCAGATCTCCCGAGGCCGTGGTACCCGACTTCTGCTTTCTTACCAGCGCAGTAAGAAATCTATCTCAGGTCCATCACGCAGGGCGCGCGCGCACACACACATGTAAAACAAAGTGGAAAGTAAAATCGTGCACAGCTAGCCACAAGCGTGGGCAACTGGCTCCAACAGACGTGGAGGCGGGCTGGGGGGCGCCGCGAGCCGCCGAACCCCGGCCGCAGCCCGCGCAGGGCCCCCGCGGGGGAGGAGGGCGGGCCGGGCGTCCTCCGGGGCGGCTCCGGCTGCGGGCCACGGCTACCCCGGGGCGGCTCGGCACACGGCGCGGGATGGAGACAGACGCGCAGGGCTGTGCGGCCTCCTGGTGGGACATGGTGCTGCGGAACCTGCGGTGAGTGCTCGTGGCCCGCGGCCGGGCGCGCTGTCGTCCCCACCCCGGTCCCGAGCCCCCGGGGCAGGCGGGGGGGATCAGGCTGGGCACTTCGGGAGGCCCCCTTAGCCTGAGCGCCTACCCCCGCCAGCGAGCCGCGGCCTCTCAGACTTGATCTTTCAGGAACTTGCATCCCTTTGGGGCTTCTGAAATTGAGATTTCCAGAAAGACGGCTCAGGTTCCCATACCAAGCTCTTACCTGCCTTGACCATTTTACTAAAATTCAGGACGGATTTTAAAGACCAAGAACAGTGATCTACCTCGTACTCTTTGTTAGATGGCGCCCTTTTAGGTCAAAGGCCTGCTTGTGTCGGTGGAAAAGTATCCCAAGGCCAGCTCCCCCAGGGTAAACTCTTGGATGTATTTAAAGAGCATCCCTCCATAATGCTAAAAATATAGAGTGCATTGAAACCATACCTGTGCCAAGTTCTGATAGCCTTTCACTCTGAAATGTCTATATCAGAGGGTTTTAAAATTTTCTTCCTCTTTTTTTTTTTTTTTTAAGTAGACCCCACACCCAGCCCTGGGCTTGAACTCATGACCCTGCGATTCAGACCCAAGCCAAAAGTCAAGAGTGAGACACTTAACCGACTGAGCCCCCCAGGCACCCCTCTGGCTCCTATTTTAAATCCTTGGCTTAAATGGTAATGTTAAACTGAATTGACCAGCAGTATATTGCCAGTCTCATTTGCATTGAAGCCAGGTATGGGTTAGAGACCCTGGACCCAGAAGACTCAGGTATCTTGTTTTGTTGGGGTGGGAAGGTATTGGCACTTTTGTCCACCTTTCTTCTTTATATTCCTTTGTTTTGTTTCTTGCTAATTGTAAAATGTCCAAGAATCCCATCCAGACACAGTAGACTTCACTTTGGAATATCTGAGTGGTGAAGACAATAACCCATCTTCTCGCTTCCATTCCTTCTGTAGCTCAGGGCAGAGACCAGAGAGCAGCTCTCCCCTGGCCCAGCAGTGTAGACCCATACCTCCACTTGGTATTGGATCTGAACACGAGTCGGAATATCCTGACCCACTGTACTTTTCGACTGCACATTCGTGGGCCTTACCTCCTTGACAGGATTTTTCTGGGAAAGCTGGCATTTTCTGCCTTTATCTTTTGTGCTCTCTCTAGAGTTGATGGCTGATTATTTAACATTTATTTGGCAGAGAATCAAAGCTGCAGTTCATGCTTTTAGAGAACAACTCATTTTGTTGATAATGGAGGGGGATGTGGGGAGTTGGGGACCCACTCTTACTTGCCTTACTAATTACTAAAAAATAAGTCTCAAGAGATGCTTCCTGAAAGAATAAAATCCAAGCACATTTCTTCATCTGAACAGAGAATTGCTGCTCTAAGTTAGGACACGCTGAGGCAGACGCAGAGACCGAGATCAGCATCCTGGATCCTTTGGTTTCTTGGAACCGAGTCAGCTTAGCTCCGCAAACATTCACAGAGGGCGGCCTGCGCGTCTGGGGCTGCTGGTAGCACGGGGTCTGTGGTGATGTGTTGTGTGACTCAAGGAGAACAATTCATCAAAACATGTTTTCGGTGATTATTTTTTAATGCCTTATTTATTTATTTCGCAAAAATTTCACCAGCTGTCATTGCTACTCAAGATAGTTGGGCCCAGGAGAGTCAATCTTCACTCGCCACTGGTTTTCTTCAAACTAGAAACCTGGAAAATGTGCTCACGAAAGAGGCTGGGGGAAGCCAGTGCGCGATTTCCCTCATCATTGTTCCCCATTCACCCCAAGTCTTTACATTTCTGGATGGTGCTGAGGAAACCGTCCTGAGCAGGCGGATGAACTGATTCGTGCTTTCCACAGTACTGGTCAGTGCCTACCTTTCGGGCACCAGTTGAGGCCTGGGCACAAAGACCTGCTCTTGCGGAACTCACAACTTTCAGTGATAGTTCAAGAAAGAATCGGAAGCCCTTCCGCTCTCCCCCAAAGCTACCAATAAGCATGGCTTCCTTCTCCCTCAAGAAAGAAATACACTTTTCTTTCAGTGTTCAGTCCTGTGCTGGACAGAATGCACTGGATACCAAGTGGTTCTGGTCAGTGGGAATTCAGGACTAACAGTAGGGAAACCCCCAGAGGACAATTAAGGGTCAAACCGAGGCCCGAGTATAATGAGTGGGAGAGGCGAAAAGAGAGGAAAGGTCGCCGTGGGAAGATCTGTGTAGAGAGGCTTTAACAAAGCAGGAACACTTGAGTGGATGTGAAGGAGGGGGAGGGTGTAGTGGGGAGGAAAGAACGGAGGAGAACACAGGTGTCACTCAGGTGCTCGGTGATCAGTACATGTTGGCCGAATGAATGGGGACCTAGGATGGCTGTGCGGCATGTCTTACGATCTGGAATAGCTGTCTTGCCAAATGGGGTTAGAGCTGGGCTTCCCAAAGCTGGTGCCTCTGAGCATGAACATGAATGATTCGCCCTGGAGCCGCTCAGGTTCCAAGGGAAGAATGATCCAGTTAGGTTGTGTGGCCCCTGCGGGAGGCCGTGCAGGGAGAGCCACCACTGATCAAAGGGCAGGCTAAGAACAGCAAGGCATCAAGCAGGCTGTTTGATGTGGCTGGCCCTTGGTGGGGATTGGGCTGAAATTGCATCCTCCACTCGAATAAGGTCTATTAGCCACTGGCGACTTTTGATCCCCACTGATCTCGGGGAAGTCAGATTGAGAGCCCCTAGTTAAGAGAGGCTCCTGGCATTATTGAGGCCCCGAGGGATCCGGCCGCAGAAGTGCCTTGAGCTAGTTGAGAGAAGGGTCCTGTATGAATTATTCTTTCAAAACAGAAGCATATTTCCCTCTGCCGTCTCTGCTTCCCACGCACCCTGCTACCTTCAGAAGATAACGTAGTGGGAGACTAACAGGTGGGGTAGCGTGGGTTCAGTCTGGAGAAAGCAAGCCCGAGGAGCCAGCCAACTGGAAGGAAGCATGAGAATTCAGACTGTGCTCGGTTCTGCCCGTTTGGGCTTGATCTGGGGCTCACAGTGCCTTCTCTGGGTTTTGATTTCTCAGCTCTGAATCGGAGCAATGCCCTCTCCTTCCTACCATCTTCACAGGCTATTTTAAATGGTTATGAAAATAATCATTTTCATTTTTTCCTGGCTAATTTTGTGTGTAGGCGGTTGCCTACGTCTGATGTACTTGGAGAGCTACCCATTACCCGTAGCCCACGTCTCTTTTGCATTCCCTGAAGAATTGCTGGAAATTCATCGGACATTCATTATCTTCTCCCTTCAGGCCTCTTCCAAACATAGAAGCATTCTGATTTTTTTAGTTATTACCACCTGAGGGAGAAGTTTTCTTAGAGGTCTCTCTCTGATGACTTTAGAGTCAGAATACAGGAGCAGGAAGGAAGAAGAACGTGGGAGGAAGAGGGGATTCTGAGAAGGGCCAAGGGTGCAGAAGGGGAGAAGGCAGATCCCGAAACATCTTTCTCTAAGGGCTGAATCTTGCCAGAAGCCAGTCTTGTTCCTTGGGCTCGTTTGTGGCTGCATGGAGGGCCAGTTGCACTCAGCAGGATGGTGACAGCTCACTGGAGATCTTCGTAGAGCTCTCGGGTCAGACAGACCTGGGTGCACACGACTCGGCCAGTCATCGGCTCTGCAGCATGGGGCGGGTTACTTAAACTTTTCAGTGTCCTCATTTGCAAAGTACAGGTGATAACAGCTATCTTCTAAAATGCTCTGGTCTAGCAGAGAAATCGGGGCAGGGGAAACAGTGCATCCAGCATGCTTTCCAGTCCCCCAGACTCATGATCTGATTATACTGAGCAGTCTTCACATGGACAGCTCAAAACAGGGGAAGGGATTTATTTAATGGACAAGGTGGACAAAAACCGGAAGCAGGGAGTGGTGACGCTGACTTCCTGTGTCCCTCATTTCTCCAAGGTAGGAGACATTCAGCTCTCATAAGACAGGTGGCCAGAGACAGAAGTGCATTAGTGACCCCTCATGGACCAGTGATAACTTGTCTGCTGATGGCTCCTGGTTCGGGTGTTTTGCGTCACAGGAAAGATACAGCAGAATAAACAAAATGTGCCTGGCCCGCTGTGTCCCCTTCCCTGACAGGCCCCAGCCCTGATGTAGCCAACAGCCTCCAGACACCCCCCTCGCTCTCCACCCTCCTCCCCACAGTCCCTCTTATCAGGAGCATCACATCATCACATAGGAAGTGAGGGTTTTTCTTTCATTGGCTCATTTCTTCCTAAGACCCAGCCAGAAGAGTGGGGATCTGATGGCTTTTCATTCACTGCTTTAGACTAATAATACTTAATATATACAGCACTAAATCGCGATGAGATTTAAAAGTGTGGTAACTGTTAAGTAGTCTGAATCCTGTTTCCCGATGACTCTGGGGTCCAGCCTTGGTCTTGTGTGGGGGTGCACTGAGGGAACAGGCCTGACTCCGGTGCATTCATGTCCCCCCCAACTCCTGTCCCTCCTGTTCTTTCTCAGCAGCTGGTTGGGGACCTGGATTATTGCTTTCCTCTCCTGGTCTCCCTTAGTGCCTAGTCCTGATCCGTACTAATGGCATACAGTTCTGTAAAGCATTTTGCTTAAATGCCAGTGTTAGTCTCTGAAATTTTATTTGGATGCTCAGAGAAAAAACAAACGACAAAACTTGGACTGATTTTGAATGCCTTGTTTGTCTCACTATATCTTGCAGGTCTTTTCCACATTCCTGTTCAATGCTCGGAAGAAAAATTGCCTCTCTGTACAACAGCTTTACTAGTAAACCATTAAAAGAACACATTTTTCCTCCTCTGATGAACACGCTAATATTTTTAAATTTTTGTAAGTATCTCTCTCATGAATTTGCCTATGTCTATTTTCCCAAAGAAAGAACTTACTGCCCTTAAAGTTGCCCATGTGACAACGAAAAAGGCATGTGGGCTATAAAATTGTGGCTAGACTTCAATGGTCTGAAACCTATTTAACAGAGGCTTTGGGGTTTAGCTCGAATCCCTACAGGCTGCTGGGGGGATGGATAGAAAAACAGGGCCTTGTGGGTGGGGTTTCAGTTCAGGGGGTCATCTTTGAATTAGCTGTTAATAGGGTACCTTACTGCTTGGTGTATTGTCTACTTTTTTGCTTTTTCTTTTTGCCTATATCCCTTGAAAGAGAGAGAAAATGGGGATCTGGGGGTAGGGAGAGGCTGATGTGAGGAATCTGTTCTCCCACGTTTTTTCTACTGAGTAATGTTAGTCAGTGTACCACAGTCCTACCGCACAGGTAATGCTCTCACTGGCTTGTCCCCAGGGATTTGTAGATTCTGGCCATTTCATGGTTTGTGGCTAGTGACTAGGTTTTTATTTAGTGGAAAAAGTAAGGCTTGACATAGGTAGCAAAATACTCATTACTTTCTTCTAGACCCCCTTACCTTTTTAGAGGAATGGTCTCCTTTGATTTTAGCTTGAGACAAAGATAAGAAATAAAACCCTATGATGGCCTGTCACACTGGTGCTATGTTCAAGTCTAGCTTTAACTGGGAGTTATACGCAACTAAGGAATCATTGAACCCTGCTACATCGAAAACTAATGACGGCTAATTGAATTTAAATAAAAAAAAATAAAATCTAGCTTTAGGGGTTTTTGTTTTTTTGTTGTTGTTGTTTTGGCAACTTTCCTATGGGCTGGTCCTCGTTTATAAAATAAAATACCTTGCTGGGAATTTAGTGTGGTGGCTTGCAACTTAGAAACCATGTTAACCAGGAGACTAATTACTTTTTTTGATTGTGATTAAAAGACATGGAATTTGACTCTGGGCGTTGATAATGAATTCTACTTTCTAGTCAAAGCACCATTTCTTGTGGATTTAAAGAAACCGGAGTTAAAGATTCCTCACACGGTGAACTTGTATATCAGAGTTGAACCTGCAGTGATTCTGGGAGTCTGGTGAGTGCGCTGACGGACCCAGGGCTGCTTGACGGGACAGGTGTGCATGTTACAAGGGCCAGGGTGAGCAGTGCTGTGCTAGCTGCCTGTGGAGAGGTGGGTGCTTCTCGGAGTCACCTGGAAGCTGTCCCATATACCTTCCCTTTGTATCAATATTTGACCTGCTTGAATTTGCTTTTCAGGAGTTTTATTGGAGTGTGAAGTCTTTGGGGTGTGGCCCTGTGCTTTGGGTCTTTCACCAGACCTCAAGGACCTGGCGCTGCCCCACTCTTCTGCCCTTTTCCACGCCAGTCTTCCCGCACTATTGCAGAACGGCTAGGCTCCTGGCACCCCGAGCCATGCTCTCACAGGATACGCTCTGTCTGCAGCACTTCTATGTCTTTGCTCCCGCCTTTCACCTAACTGCCTACTCCTCTTTAGGGTCTCGGTTTAAATGGTAATGTGGTAATTCTCGGGGAAGCCCTTCCTCAGCTCCCATTTTAGGCAGAGGTGGTAACCTATGCTTGTCCTTTTACGGCATTTCCCCCACTGCAGTTAAGTAAATGTTTGTGCAATTATTTAGTTAATGTTTGTCTTCTTTACAAGACTATAACTTTTGTAGGTGACTTTGTTGGTGGGTTTTCTTTTCTTTTCTTTTTTTAAAGATTTTGTTCATTTATTTGAGAGAAAGAGAGAGTGAGAGACAGCATGAGAGTGGGGAGGGGCAGAGGGACAAGCAGGCTTCCCACTGAGTGGGGAGCCGGATGTGCGGCTCAGCTCGATCCCAGGACCCTGAGATCATGACCTGAGCCTAAGGCAGGCTCAAGCCACCCAGGTGCGCCTTTTCTTTCTTTTTTTTCCCTTCTTTTCTTTTTTCCCCTTCTTTTTTTTCTTTCTTTCTCTCTTTCTTTTCTCTTTCTTTCTTCTTTCTGTTAGTGGGTTTTCATTGGTTAGCACAGTGCTTGGCACAGCACAGAAAAGACACTCAGTTGTCAAGACCATGAGCATCCCGTTGTCTGTTTTGCTATGCTACTGTCAACATCTCTTTCCCGTTTGGTTCTGCTTCTTGTTCTTGGCTGCCAATTTCCCAGTGTCCTGTTTTATATTTCCTCTCCCTGACTTTAAACATGTGAGCATAGAATGTTTAGGAACCAGTATGGGTTCACATAACTTCTTCCTAATCTGCACAGTACAGTTCAGGTAACAGTGTTGGGATTTGAAAATCTTTTATTCTTGGCTCTTGCCCTGGCTCCTCTAGCTGGCAGGGAGGCCAGTCCCCTCAGTCCAGAGGCCCGGGGGTTTGATGTTGGACTTTCTGCCCCTACAGGGCTGAGAGGCCTAAAGACTTATTATTACGCGGCCACCTCTCCAAGTCCCCTTGTGACATGTCATATGGCAGTGTTTGTATCTTCAGGCGTCACTCACTGGTTTAACAGGTGGAGGGACTGGAGCTCAGGCAGGTGTTTGACACCACAAGGTCACTGGTTTCTTGAGTAGAATAGCTTAGTTTCGTATTTAAGTTCTTTTCTCCCATCTAAACTGGTCTCCCATTAAATTCTTTCAACTTGTGCCCTCAGCCAAACAAAAAGCAGGTGACAAATACCTATTGTTTTTTTACTTGTTTCCACCCAATGGATTGCATTTCAGTGAACTGCACTAAGAATTGCAGTCCCGGAAGATTAGTGGATGTAGGAGTCAGAAGGACTAAAACAGTAAATGGTTAAAAGGGGTTGTTTCTGTGCATGGGGGAGGGGGGTAGAGAAGTTGTGCCTGTCCTGTGAGATGTTTGTGGTATTATATTTTGATTTTCACCATGTGCATGTATCACTCTGAAATTTATATATATATATACACACACATACGTACAAATATGTAATGTATATTTACACATATTTAAACCTACAAATATATGTCTTTGACACGAGGAGGGCTTCAGACTTTGGCAGGGAAAGCGAATTCTCTCTGTACACGTTTGTTACAATGTTCCCTTGCTCTTCAGGCACACAGTTCCCAGCTGCCGGGGGGAAGATGCTAAAGGGAAGGACCGCGGCTGGTACGAAGCAGCCCTTCGTGACGGCAATCCAATTATTGTTTATCTTCACGGCAGCGCAGAACACAGGTCAGTGCCTTTGCTTGGATTTTTTTTTTTTTCTTTTAAAGAGAGAGGGAGCGTTTCAGCCCGGTGGGGGAAGGGAAGGCGGAGCTCCGTTTTTGACTCTGTAACTGTGCTTCCACATTTATCTTTTTTTTCTTTTGTGGAAATATGAGGGTGTTCTGGCAATAGGTTTCTCTTTAAAAAATCTATATGTTCTGTATGGAGACTCATGTTGATCTTTAACTGAAAGGGAGACTAACTTCCGAAATTTGGATATTGATTTCCAAGAAGTCAGTGGCTCCTTTATTCCCAAAGAGTGCCTGAAATGAACTGAGCCCATGAATGACGGGAAAGGGAACCAGCATGAGATATGGGGAAAAGGAAGAGCAAGTTCCTTATGGACGGTCGTCTCACAGAAGTACATGGAGATTCCTTGATTTAGCATGAATCCTATTAATCCAATGTATGGGCTCCCTATGAGAGATGCTCTGGAATTCTGACTGTCGGTACTGGGGACCATCTGACTGGTTCTAGTCTAGAAGACTGATGCCTCCAACCTTGCTTTGTCACAAAGAACGCCTCCCTGAAGTCCTGATCCCCTTTGATGTGCTGCCAGGGCCCCCAGTGGGCCTGTCATTATGGTGGGCGATGATTATCAGCTGTGACTGCATCACTTCGGATTGGGGGCGGGGCAATGTGCCTCAGAGGCCCACAGACCCAAGCTCTGTGTCCGGAGGGACATTGCAGACTTAGTGACAAGCTCTGGAATCTGCCCCTTGGCTCCCCTGCCTATGTCCCTTTTCCTCACTGTCTTTTTCCGTCTTGATGGCTTTCTCAAGGTTTGCCTTTGCACTAGGGGCTTTCTGAAGATGTCCATTCTAGAGTGACATGTACACAGATTTCCCCTGAAACTCAACATTTTACAACATTGTTGAACATTGTTCTGATGGTGCAAACTTGGGCATTATGTACTTAAAGGATTGTTCGGCCCACCCATTCATGCCTGTCCCTCTGTGTGGATCTGCTCTGATCGCAGATTCACTGGCTCTGGGGTCTGCCCCAGCTTCCTCCTGTCCCCTGCCGAAAGCCTCAGCTGGCTATCAGCGGTACTGAGCCAAAAGGAGCCCAAATGGGAGGTTACAGGAGCCTTGTTGAGAGCAGTGGATCTAGACTTGGGACCCAGAGAAACCCCAGAGGGTCCCTCAACCTCCTCCCCAAAATCATACTCAAAATTTCAAGTGTGGTTACATTTTTCTGGGAAATAGGTCCATAGTTTAATTATATGTTCGAAGAGCTCCATGACCCTCTGAAGTTTAAGACACTTGGCTCTAAGACAAAATTCAAATGGCTTTTCAAGAATCCTCTGCCTTTGCAATCATCCTTGTCTCTCCTTTATTAGCGTGGTTAATAGAGAGTAGATGATATGGTTATTTTGGGAGAAAGCGTTTCCGGTACCTCCAGCGGTACGAGTCTCCTTCACGTCATGTTGTTCGTAATAGCAGAATGAACAGGGTACAGGCAGGGCGTGGTTTAGTGCAATGACTGCATCATCCTTTGCTCTGAAAAGCCACTTTCTGGAACTGATGTTCCTTTAGCTTCTAAAAGTATTCTCAGAAATTAGTTGTGCTGTGTAGCAGTGAGAGGACGCGGGCTATCAGTATCATCACAGGCTGCTGTGGAGAAGCACGAGCCATCTGGACGTCCCCGCTCGTGTAGAGGAACACGGCAGCAGTGGGGGGCCATCCGTCACCCCCCGACACATCCAAGTGGGCTAGGACACCAAAGACCCTTTCCCTTGCTCCTAGTTATTTATTTCTCTAACCTGAGTAAAAAAGGCATGAGATCAGACGCCAGAAGGACCGTAGTGATTTTTATTGAATTTGTCATTGTAATTCCTAATTCTTGCTCTTTTTTTTAACCTCCTCCACAGGGCAGCGCCTCACAGACTTGAGCTAGTAAAGGTATGTCTGAAGGGGCCTCACGGTACCGATTTTACGTCTCTGTTTTTTCTCTTCTGGGCTACAGCCACAGATCTTCCTCAGGCTATCTCCTGGGAGCTCCCAAGGGTGGGACTCAAAGCCCCACATGTGCATGTCTCTTCCTGCAGTGACCACAGGGGATCAAACAGAAGTGAACATCTCTGACACCCAAAACACTTTCATAAATACATTGCCTTCATCACCAGATGCAGTCGAAGACTTCTCTACCTGCTTTTCCTGAGAGCTGGGGGAAGGGTTGTGAGAGTATATTCGACGTGTTACTCCTGTGAGAAACAGCCTTTTTGCCGTAGGGAGGATAAACACACACAATGTCTGCTGTTAGAGTCATTCGGGCTCTGGCTTCAGCCCCATGGAAGGTTTTGCAAGTGGGATGGTGGCCCCACTGCTCTTCTGGCTGGCCTGCTACACGACTGCTGTTTGTTGGGGCGGCCCCTGCATTTCCAAGTGTGAGGGAGACGCAGCCATGGCTGACTCACAGCTGGTAGGGCAGCTGTGTTTATCTTCTCCCACGCCCCAGTTGGGTAACCTCTCCCTCAGGGGACCAGGCTGCTTGTCCAATTTTTGACCAAAGGACCTGATATCTCCTCCCACATGCCACCTCCCACCTCAGAGCCCTTCCCTGGTGTGACAGCATGAGGGGGGCCCCCCACATCCTGCCAGGCCCAGTATGGCCAGCACCTCCCTCCCCCTCTTCCCCTCGTTCAAACAGGAAGCTCCTCTCCTGTCTGCTCTTCCCTTTCTTCACGCCTTCTCGGAGCCGACTCTGGCGGGTGGTGGGCTGGATGCAGTTCTGCCTGGGATGATAATGTCTATTAATTTTTAGGTTTGCTTTCCACCCTGCACCTCACTCTCTGCACTTCCTACGTGGGATGGTGGTGAGGCTGGTGTCCATGAGAACATGTGTTGTTGTTGTTTTTTCCCTCTCCCACTTGGCAAAGCTGAATTGTATAGCCCCTGTGTGCACAGAAAGGAAAAGAGTCATAGGTGTAGGTGTGCAAAGGAGCCAGGTCATGCTTGTGGTAGTTGGGATGGGAAGGGAAGGTATGATAAGACTTCTTCCTCCAGGCAGATTCTGGATACCTTGTGCCATAGTCATTGTCTCCCAGCCTGACCAGACCTCCTTAGCCCTTCGTTCTCCTCTTTGGAGGGGTGATTTCCTTTAAAAATCAAGTCTTTGCTATTAAGTTGTCCTTCTTCCCTTTCTTCTTTCCTTTCTTCCTCCACTCCTTTTCTCTGTTTCTCTGTTCTCATTCATGTGTCTCATTCATTCATCACTTTAGGCGTCCAATAGAGCTGTTTTCATTAATTTGCAATCCTACCTAGTCGTCTTTATCTCTCTATATAAAGTTCTTATGTGATTATGATTATATCTATATATAATTTTATATTGTTGCTTTTCTACTTAATACTATGTTGTGTACATACCATGTTATAAATATTTTTCCATGGTTTTCCGTAGTTATCATAGTGACCAATTTAAAAGGTGATCCTTCTCCATTCTATTTGTAGACAATTGTTTATTTATTCCACTGTTGCTCGATACAAGTTTTTCTCCCCTAAAATCACTTAAATAATGTTGCTAGAGAAAACTCGAGGCATTTAGTTTATTCTTTTTTTGGACTTTTTCTTAGAGATAAATTCTTAGGAGTCGGATCTGTTCTCGAGTTGTTTCACCAAGCAGTTCTTCTGTCTAGAGGGCCACAAACGACACAGGAACATTCTCACTGCCCGGGGTGCTTAACTGCTCTGTGTCTTGGATCACTGTTTTGGAGGCAATGTCGTTTTTTTTTTTGTTTTTTTTTTTAAGATTTTATTTATTTATTTATTCGACAGAGATAGAGACAGCCAGAGAGAGGGAACACAAGCAGGGGGAGTGGGAGAGGAAGAAGCAGGCTCATAGCGGAGGAGCCTGATGAGGGGCTGGATCCCATAACGCCGGGATCACGCCCTGAGCCGAAGGCAGATGCTTAACCTCTGTGCCAGCCAGGCGCCCCTGGAGGCAATGTCGTTTAAATAGATATTAAAATGTTTCCTTTAGTTCCTCATTATTAGTTGAATTTGTATTGAAAGATTCCTGGTGAGACTCAGCTCCCCGCATCTGTGCTGTGGCAGGGGAAGCGCGCTGTTGGGACAGAAGCAGACCCAGGTGTGGGTCTCCGTTCTGCCTCTAGCCATCTGGGTGACCACGAACGAATTACTTAAACCCTCAGGACTCAATTTCTTTATCTATAAAATGGGGATAATATCTACCTTTAGGGACTATTGTGAGAGTTAAATAAAGTTTTGAAAACACCTGCACAGTAAATTTTTTTTTCTCTCTTTGTACTATCATTGTAATTCACTTCGTTTAAAATGATGTGGTCATATTCCTTCCTCATTTATCCACATGGGGCGTGGCAGTGGTTTCATATAATTGAGTGATCTCTTTATTTTTGATTGATATTAACTCTTTATCTGTCCACATTTAATATACATATCTCCCCTTATTTGACTGTCTCTAGTACAACTCTGTAGACCTTCTGTTGTCAAGGGGATTCTTAAAACGGACATTTACTTTGTACCAAGATACTTCAATGCTTTCATCTCACGTCATCTTCCAACAGCCCTGAAAGCGGCTACAACTGTTTTTCACTTTTCAGAATACTGTTTACGTATTCAGATGTTAGGTGGCTCAAGGTCATACAGCCAGGGGCAGAGCCAGGGTGTGGCCAGGCTCTCTGACCGCTCTGCCGCCTGCCTCCCTTCCTTCCCTTTGAGTCTGACCTTCTCACGTTTGAGGTCAAACAGCAGAGTTCATCTATTCCCTGTCTGGGAAACCATCACAATGAGGATTATGGAAGTGTTGAAGAGGTTAGACCATCTTTTCTGTGTAAACCTTCTGATTCAAATTGATAACCTCTCCTTTGTTATCTAGATGCTGAGTGATGGTGGCTTTCACGTCCTGTCTGTGGACTACAGAGGTATGTGTTAAGAACAGTGTAGAAAGACTTTTCAATAACCAGGAGGGCTATTGATGGTCCTCATTTTGGAGGTAGTTGATACTGTGCTCGCCTTTCCTTACCACCAGGGTACGGGGACTCCACGGGTGAGCCCACAGAGGAGGGGCTGACCGCAGATGCTGTTTGTGTCTATGAGTGGACCAAGGCGAGAAGTGGTAACACGCCTGTGTGTCTCTGGGGCCACTCTCTGGGTACAGGGTAAGTGGGGTCTGAAGATGGCTTCTTGGGGGGGGGGGTCCTCAGGGCTTTAGTGTCATCAGAGGCAGCGATGAGCAGAGGAGGGAACACTGAGCTAGGAGGTGGAGCTCTGGTTTCTCTCACCTCTCACATGTGGTTAGAGACATTGCCATCTCAGCACGCAAGGGAGGGTGTAGCTCTGTGGTTATCTAGGACACTGAAGCCCGTTCCAGGACTCTCCTTGAGAGTATTAAAGTAAAGGATTCTTAATTTATGGCCAGTGGAACCCCTTGAAGTCCTATGCAAAGTTGTATGTCTGTTCCTACCAGAGCCCAGAGCTCTCGTCAGATACTCATAACAAATGTTGCATTTTGTACTATTTACCTGACTGTTAAGTCACTGCTTCACATACGTACTAATTTTCATTGCTTTACAGAGTTGCAACAAATGCTGCGAAAGTACTAGAAGAGAAAGGTATAAAATGCCTTCATGTATACGGTCTTCACTTGGGGGCAGGGAAGTAAATATTGCCTGCAGACTGTGTGCACACTCTAAACACAGAGATGTCTAAAGCACCCCGACCTTAGACAGTCTCTGACTGTGTAATAAACTTTCTTTTTTCTGTTTAATATAAAACAATAGTTGCCTTTCAAGGCCATGAAATTAAAAATAAATACTCAGAAGAGTTAAAGTTACCCCTTGAAAAAGCCCTTATTGTGAAGTAAATGTTACTGTGGAGTAATTTGGATTATGGGAGAGGAAAACAGCCTTTATGAAGTAACAAGCAGGACTTGCTTTCTGCAGCGCGTCTTCCACGACATTTATGTCAGTGTTTCCCAAAGTGTTCTGGGTGCTGCTTGTCTCAGATTCCCTAGAGGTGCTTGTTATAAACTCAGGTTTCCTGGATCCGAGCTGGTTTCATGAATTAGAATCTCTGTGAATAGGACAAGGTGATTTCGATTACATGAAAAGCTTGTCATCTCTTGCATTGTATCTTAAACTTGTCAATACCGGTCAGGTTGAGTTACGTGAACATTTTAAAGCAAGTCACCTGCTAGCCACAGTCTTAATTAATTATGGAAATAAAGCAGACATTATTTCCTCTAAGCTCTCATAGCTCTCTGCGCACACTTCCTGCACAGTGTTGGCGATTCTGGATTATCTGACCTAAATTCCCACATAAATGAATACTTCACCACTTGGGTAATGCAATGACCTTAGAACACTTTAATTCCATTGACATTCTCAACTTTGAACTCTTGCTATCATGTATTTTAATTTTCTCTATATTATATACTCCATAAAACATTATTGCTCTTATAAAGTCCATATTCAGATTTACCCTTTTCTTTGCACTTCTGTTCTTCCATCTCGGATATTTGTTCTGCCTATTCATGGTCAAGAATTCCCTCAGTTTCAGCCTGAAAATATCTTTATTTCATCTTTGTCTTTGAAGGATATTTTCATTGGGCATAGAATTCTTGGTTGGCAGTAATTTTATTTCAACACTTTGAAGACACCGTCCATTTTGTTCTGGCTTTCACTGTCCATTGGGAATATAGCTTCCAGTCTTCCTGCAGCTCCTTTGAAGATAATTACTTTTTCTTCTGGCTGTTTTTGAGATTTTCTTTTTGTCTTTGTTCTTCAGCATTTTTACTGTGATTTTCCTAGGTGTGGGTTTCTTAGTACTTATCCTGCACGGGGTTCATAGTACCATAATAACTCCGGCTTGATATTCATCCATCTTGGAAAATTGGTCATTTATCTTCAAATATTGCGCCTGTCCCATTTTTCATCTTCTTTCCTCCCAGGACTATATATATTTTTTCAGATCTATTCCCATGTTCTCTATGTCTCCAATGTTCTTTCCTGGGTTCTCCAGACATTTTTCTCCTTGTGCTCTAGTTTAAATATTTTCTTTTGACATATTACACAGTTCACTATGTAATATCAAATTTTATTAAATATTAAAATTTTAGGGGTGCCTGGGTGGCTCAGTAGTTAAGCGTCTGACTTCAGCTCAGGTCATGATCCCAGCATTCTGGGATCAAGCCCCGCATCGGGCTCCCTGCTCAGCAGAAAGCCTGCTTCTCCCTCTCCCACTTCCCCTCCCACTGCTTGTGTTCCCTCTCTCGCTGGCTGTCTCTCTCTCTGTCAAATAAATAAATAAAATCTTTTTAAAAATATTAAAATTTTAACAAATATTTTACTATATTACAATTGGTTACTTACAAGTTATTTTAAAGTCAATACAGGATAATGCCAATATCTAGATCCTTTTTTGGTCTATTTCCATTATCTGTTGTTGTTGTTGAGGTTTGTTTTGTGTGTGTGTATTTTTGGCCTCTTTATTTTATTTTATTTTATTTTATTTTTGTTTGTTAGTTATTTTTGATTAAATGCTAGATATTGTTTACAGAAATTGTAGAGATAATTTGAGGGGCTAAGGATAATATTATCTTCTTCCAGAAAAAAGTTACTTTTCTCCTGAAAATTAGTTAAAATAGGGGGGAGATCACCTTAATCCAGTCAGAAGTTGAGCTGATTTGAAGCTGGGCATTAGTCTTTGTGAGGGCTGGTCTGGTTTTAGTTCACCATTACTCCCAGGATGTAGTCCCTTGAAGTCACGAAAAGCCTGAGAAATTATTAGAGTCCTCCTTCTTGTCAGATTCTGAACTCTCATTTTTGTCCTTTTGGTCCTGTGGGACTGTTGAAAGTTCTAGTTCTAAGCCTCTAAGAGCAGCCATCACTGTTGCTTTCAAAATTTCAACTGCTTTGAGGGGAAAAGCATCTCAAACTCTTGTGGATTTTTTTCTGTTGGTATTGGCTCTCAAAATCTCACTGATTTAGTAGCCCTCAAATGCCTTCAAACATACACATAGACATACAGTAGTTGTCCCTTATCCATGGGGGATCTGTTCCAAGAGCTACAGTGGATGCTGAAACCATGGATAATACCAAGTCCTATATATACTGTGTTTTTCCTGTATGTATCTACCTATGATAAAGTTTAATTTATCAATTAGGCACAGTAAGAGATTAATAATAATGTACTGAAATAGAACAATTATAACAATGTACTATAATAAAAGTTATGTGACTGGGGTCTCTCTTTCTTAAAACATCCTATTGTACTGTATTTACTGTTCTTGTGATGATGTGTGATGATAAAATGCCTCCATGATGAGATGAAGTGAGATGAATGAGGTAGGCATTATGATGTGTGTTAGGCTATACTGACCTTCCAACAATATGACAGAAGCAGGATTATTTGCTTTTGGACTGCTCTTGACCGCAGGTAACTGAAACTGCGGATAAAGGGGGACTACTGTGTACATATATAAATGCATATCCCCATCTGACACACGTTTTCTAATTGTTCTTAGAGGGAGTGTTGGCCAAAGCAACACAGTCAGCCTCTGGTACATTCTTTTTTTTCTTTTTTAAGATTTTATTCATTTGACAGAGATAGAGACAGCCAGCGAGAGAGGGAACACAAGCAGGGGGAGTGGGAGAGGAAGAAGCAGGCTCATAGTGGAGGAGCCTGATGTGGGGCTCGATCCCAGAATGCTGAGATCACGCCCTGAGCTGAAGGCAGACGCTTAACCACTGAGCCACCCAGGCACCCTAGTCTCTGGTACATTCTTAACCATGGGCTGCAGAACACTCTCCCTTCCTATAGGACTTTGCCTTCTTAAATTATCCAAGTCATGAAAACCGGGCTGTGTCCTAGAAGGTAGTGATTTTCAACTACCACGTGTATAGCAACCGCTTGGGGTGGGGATGCCTGTTAAAAATGCACATTCTCACCCCCTGCCCCCCAAGATTCTGACTGATTCTAGTGTGGAGTCCAGGAATTTGCATTATTAACAAGCTTCACAAATAACTTTGGTGCACGCAGTTCATGTACAGGACCTCGAGGACCCCTTATTTAGGAAAGGTAGTATTTAGATATGATAGCGGAGTTATTTCTTTTTTATTATTTTCAAGGATTTCCAGTTGATGCTATTATCCTGGAGGCTCCATTTACCAACATATGGGTTGCAAGTATTAATTATCCCTTGTTAAAGGTGAGTCTCTATCTTCATAAGATGTGAAAGTGTAGGTTGTTTCCACACACTTATGCTTATTAACCATTTTCCTTTTCTTAACTAGTATTATATGTTTCTAAGTTATTCTAACCTGAGACAGGTTATTAGCCAGTTGCTACTGAAGGAGGGCACAATGGCTTTTGGATTTTGTAGTTCTTTTATTTCTTCTAATAGGTTGAGATAGTGGCTTATTAAGAGCCAATGCTTTCCCCCCCCTCTTCCTATAACTGTACCTTTTATCATGTAGTTTTTTAATAGACTTGACTTAGGTTAGTTTATTATTTTTCCCTTTTAAAGTGAAACATGCCTCTCATACATCATTTTAGCCCTATGACTGTCAGCCATATAGTTATCATTATTTTATGATAAAATAAAAGTCTTTAGAGAATTCAAGGAAGCTGCCAAATTGTTTTACACAGTACCCAAGTAGAGAGACAATCTTTCCAAGAAGATGAAGTTTAAGGAAGTGGGCAAAAAGATCTAGTTTTTTAAAATCTGTTGTGCAGATTATCCTAATTTCATCCCATGCCTAACGCTCAACTGCTTGTAGACATTCCATTTAATGTTAGTCAATGAGCCAGAGAAAGAGAAAGAGAAAGGATTCTCAGAGGGAACACATGACCCTGAATTTTAAATTGTTGATTAATGTTAGAAGGCATTTTAAGGGTACTTGAATATAACTACCTACTTTTGGAATCTTTTTTATAATAAGTCATCATAGAACTTTCTGAATTTGCTTAACTATTTCAGGAGAAGGTAGCTCATTACTTCCTGGGACAGCTAATTCACAGAACCACATAATATTGAAAAATGCCTGTACTATAAACTCCACCTTGATACAGAAATCCCCTCAACAACAGAAAATACTGAGTGCTGAGTAATTTGAGATAATGAAACACTTTCAATTAGTTTTAGACAATTAAGTATTCATTTTAAGATAACCACTAATTGAGCATCTATATTACTCTAAGTAATTACTAATAAATTCACTAACTTGTATGAATAAATCAGATACAATCCATGTACTTTTCTTTTTTGAAATTCTAATTTTGAAATTTAACATAATTGGAGAATATATGATTTAACGAATAATTATAACTGCACATCCATGTAGCTAACATTTAAGCCCAGAAATTAGCATCACTAGCCCCCCAGAAGTCTCCCGTATGTCACTTCCCAATCTAATAAGCCTCACCCTAGATGTAATCTTTACACTGAGTTTAAAGGTAATCATATCCATGCTTTCCTTTATAGTGTTACCATCTAGGTGTGCATCTCTAAGCAATATAATTTTGTTTTTGAACTTTATATAATTAGTAGAATTATATAGGATGTATTCTATGTTTTTCAAAAAATATATTTGTGGGATTTTACCCAAGAGGTATAGTTGTAGTTTGATCATTTTCATTGCTGTATAGTATTTCATTGTTATTGCCCTATTGTTTATGGACATTTGAGTTGCTTTCTGTTTGGGGTAATTAATAACATTGCTGTTATGAATGTTCGTAAACATGTATCCTGCAAACATCGTACATATTTTACCAGAGTATACCCTAGGAGTGGAATCGTTGGATAGTAAGATATGCATATTTTAACTTTACTAATTAGAGTGCCAAACAGTTTTCCAAAGTGACTTGACCACTTTATTCTCCCACCTGTTGTGTATAAGAGTTCCAATTGCTTCACATCCTTACCTTCATGTGGATGTTTCATTGTGGTTTTAATTTGTATTTCCCTTATGACTAATGAAGCTGGGCATTTTTTCATGTTTTTTAGTCATTTAAGTATCTCTTGTGAGATACTTGTTCATACTCATTTTTAAATTGTCTTTATTTGTAGTTTTTCATAGGATGAGTCATCAGAAAACTATTTGTATTGCAAGTATATTCTCTTGTTTTGCCTTTTTACTCCCTCAATGATATCTTATGATGAAGAGATACTCGTAAATTTAATGTGGACCAGTTTACCAATTATTTTTTATGGTTAATATTTTTAAGAAAAGTGTCCTGTTTAATAAAACTCTGGGTACCAAAGATTATGAAGATACCCTTCTATGGTATCTTATAGAAATTGTTTTGCCTTTTACATTTAAAGCTATCATGTACAAGTACGGACTTTTGTGTGTAGGCGGTAGAAGTCCATATGGAGATCCAGTTTTGGTCTAGTACCATTTACTAACAACCCTTCCCTACCAATTCTGCAGTGCCAGTGTTTGGATATATCAGGGCTTAATGTATATGGGTCTGTTAGTAGATTCCTATTCTTTCCCTTAACTATCTGTCCATTCGCATATGAATACTGCATCTCCCAATTAGTGTAGTTTTTTGGGGGGGGGTTGTTGTTGTTTTAAAGAGAGAGAGAGTGTGAATAGAGGGAGGGACAGAGAGAGAGATGCCTAGCAGACTCCACACTGGGGTTCGATCCTGACCTGAGCTGAAATCAAGAGTCGGAGGCTCAACCGACTGAGCCACCCAGGTGCCCCTAATTACTGTAGCTTTATAATATGTTTTTACATCTGTCCATGTAAGTTCTTCAGTTTTGTTCTTCTTATTCAAGATTTGTCTTGACTATTCTTGATCCTTTTTATTTTGATGTATATTTTGGTATATACTCACCACTTTCTATAAAAAACTTTCCAGGATTTTGATTGGAATTGCATTAGATCTATATATAATTTGGGGAAATTGATACCTTTTTGATATTGAGTCTTCAAAAATTTATGAACATGGTTTATAAACATTTATGTTTATTTTGATTGATTGATTGATGTTTTCTTAACTTTAGTTTTACTCCAGGTTCACCTATGAGCAGAGCCCATGGCAGGAACTTGACGTGCATGATTTATTGAGAGCGTGCTCTAAAGGCAAAACCTGCAAGGTCATTTGAATGAGGGTTGTAGGACAGGGATGGGGAAAGAGCAGAGGAACGCCTGGGTGGCACAATTGGTTAAGCATCTGCCTTTGGCTCAGGTCATGATCTCGGGGTGCTGGGATCGAGCCCCACATCTCGGGCTCCCTGCTTGGCGCGGCCCCTCTGCCTGCTGCTTCCCCTGCTTGTGCTCTGTCAAATAAATAAAATCTTAAAAAAAAAAAGGAAAAGAAAAAGAGCAGAATAAGACGTGAATTCAGGTGAAATGTAGCTTTGGCGTGATCCACCTGAGACTCTAAGCTTTGAGTCAACTGTAGGGGAGTGGTGGTTGTTTCTGCCATCCACAGAGTTACAGAATAGTTTGGGGGAGGGTGACATAACCATGGGGGCAGTGGCTTCTGTTATCCAAGGCTAAGGAGAAGGGGGACAGCCAACGTTTACAGCAAGAATTAGTTTTATTAGTCTCTTCAAAGAACCAACTCAGACTTGGTTGATTATCTATAATGAATGTTTTCTATTTTATTAATTTCTGTTCTTTATTATTCCCTTTCTTCTATTTTCTTTAGATTCAATTTATTTTTAAAAAATTTCTAGAGGTGGTACTTGGATAATTTATTTTCAATATTTCCTCTTTTCTAATTTATGCACGAAGGCATACTGTATCGAAGCCAACCTTGAGATGGATCCCACAAGTTTTCAAATGCATTTTAATTATCATTTAGTTCAAAATATTTTATGATTTCTTTGACCTATGGGTTATTTATATGTGTATTTTCTAATTTCTATACATTTGGGGATTTGATGTTTGCTCTTGACTTCTAGCTTAATTCTACCATGATCTGAGATTTCTCTATGATTTCAGTTTTTGAAATTTGTTCAGACTTGCTTTATGTCCCAACATATGGTCAATTTTGGCATATGTTCCATATGCTTGGAAAGAATATGTTATGTTTTTGGTGCAGTGTTCTATATATATCAATTAGGCAAAGATTATTTTTTTTAAAGATTTTATTTATTTATTCGACAGAGATAGAGACAGCCAGTGAGAGAGGGAACACAAGCAGGGGGAGTGGGAGAGGAAGAAGCAGGCTCATAGCAGAAGAGCCTGATGTGGGGCTCGATCCCAGAACGCCGGGATCACGCCCTGAGCCGAAGGCAGACGCGTAACGACTGCGCTACCCAGGCGCCCCTAGGCAAAGATTATTAATCATGCTGTTCAATTCTTCTATATTTTCCCTGATTTTTTGACTGGTTGTTTTATCAGTTACTCAGGGAAGAGTATTGAAATATCTTGCCATGATTGTAGAGTTTATTTCTATTCTAGTTCTGTCAATTTTTGCTTTAGCTTTTTTGAGCATACGTTATACATGTGTAAAGCACACACTGAGTAATAACGTAATTTTATCTTCCATGTGAATTGATCCTTTTTTCATTATGAAATACCCTTTTGATTTATAATGCTTCTTGACTTAAAGTCAGCTTTGTGTCTGATATTAATACATCTTTGTTTTGAATAGTGTTTGCATAATATAGAATTTTCTATCCTTTGACTTTAAAGTTTTCTGAGTTTTTGTATTTAATGAATATCTCTTGTCAGCAGCATATAGCAGTGTTTTGTTTTCTTTTCCAACAAGCTTTGTCTGTTAATTGTAGTAGTCTATTTAACTTAATGAAATTATGATATATTTAGGTTTAAATCTTACCATGTTCTTTTTTTTTATTATATTATGTTAGTCACCATACAGTACATCCCCGGATTCCGATGCAAAGTTCGATGCTTC
>NC_048237.1:26027601-26032850 GCF_002007445.2 Ailuropoda melanoleuca
AAGACTGTCTTTTTTCCACTGGAAGTTTTTTCCTGCTTTATCAAAGATTAGTTGCCCAAAGAGCTGAGGGTCTTACTATGTTCTTTTCTATTTGTGCCATCTGTTTCTATTTGTGTTCTTTTGCCTCTGCTGTTTGCTTTCTCCTGACTTGCCAGCCGTGTCTCAAGGAGAAGAGTGGTGTCAAATGTCAGTTTCACCTCTCTGGGATTCCCTTCTCTCTGGGATCTAGACCACTCAAGATGCCTTGGCAGCTCTCTGACACCTTCACGGAAAGGTTTTTAAAATATTTTTCCCCCACCTTTTCTAGTTGTCTTGGGCAAAAGGTTTGGTTTGTAATGACTCTTCTATTATTAGAAGTGGGGAATCTTCCCATATTTTTAAGTTTGGAATTTAATTTAAAAGGTCAGGAACTCTCAGTTTAATAGGTACTTTTATGATTTAGAAGTAGAGAGGTTTTGTTGTATCACGCTGTTTTCAAAAACCATAACTTTGGTGTCAGACTTCCTGGGTTTGGTTTCCAAGGCTGTCACTTAACAGCTGTATAACCTTGGATTAATTGCTTTTAACGCTCTAATGGCCTCATCTGTAAAATGGGGGTAATAATAATCTATTCCAGATGATTGTGATAACTATATAAATTAGAATATGAAAAACATCTGTAATAGTGCCTGGGACAAAGTGAGCACTGAATGGCCATTAACTCTTTTTATTATCAGTGGAGTGCCATAACTCTGAAGAGTCCTGTTAAATAAGAAAGTGTAGGTGGTGTGAGACATACAAATATAGTAAAAGGCATGGGTCCTTACTCTCAAGAAGCTTCCTGTCTAGTTGAGGAGATAGGAAATTAATGGTGGATATAAAGTAATGGCAGGATTTCCAAAAGTCACTCTGTAATCAATTTCATTACTCAAAAGAGGAAGGCAGCATGACACAGTGGAAAAAAGCATGGGCAATGGAGCCAGACAGATTTGGGTTCAAATTTGGCTTCTGCCACTAACCAATTATGACTTCGGTAAGTTATTTCCCTTCTCTGAGTTTTCCCAATTTTAAATAATGGGGTTGATACTGCCTACTGCCTAGGGTTATTTAAAAGATTAAATAAGATAATCATTGCAAAGTACCCAGCTGCTAGTGGGGACTCAACAAATGTGTTTCCCTTTTCCCACTTTTTCTATTGCTAAGTAGACTAAGATAGGTCCTCGGGTAGGACGCAGAACAATAATTTCAGGTAGGAAGAATTCAGGGAAGAGAAAGGTCTTGTGTGCAGGTTTGGTCAATGAAGACATACAGAGAGATAAGACTAAGCTCGTTTCTTGAAGGTAAGGGAGAGCATCTAGGAAACACAGAGGAGGGCAGAGTGTGAGCCAAGGCATATGGCCGGAGTAGGACCATACACATAGCTGTATGTGCTATAAAATACCTGAGAGTCATATAAGGTTTCCGTGAAAGATCTTGCACACCAGTCATCCTTTTAAATCCTCATAACAACTCTCTGAGTTTGGCATCATTGCCTCCATTTAGAGCTGCGGGAAATGGCAGCTCAGAGGCTTGCCCAATTGTCACACACTGTATAAGAAGAGGAAATGGGACTCAATCCTACATCTTCTAACTCTAGGCAGACAGATCGGATGTGTGCAGGCTTTAGAATGAAAGACTGTGGGCAGATGTGGACAGGTTTGCAGCCAGGATGGGAGTTTCTTGCTTTAAGTAGCTTGCATGGTACCACAGAAGCTTTGTGACAGTACATTTCACATAACTAGTTTTTTAAGAATATCTTTTGGTGGCATTCGGGAAGAGAGAGGGGGCAGGAAGACCAATTAGGAGCCCATCGCTGTGGTCTGGGCTGGAGGGGATGGTATGACCTCTGAGTCTCCAGGGGCACCTCTGGCTGGTGAGGAATAATGGGAGTAGGTTGACTTGGGCCTGCTTTCTTCCTACTCCTTTGGAATTTGAGATGAATTGCTGAAGGGCTTCTCTTATTGGATTTTCCTCAGAGGAGTCCTGATTCCAGGGGTGGCAGAATCAGGAGACAAAGACAAAAGAAAACAAAACAAGAAATCTTGCCCTTAGTGATGGCTGAGAGAAGGAAAAAGGAAGAAGGGGCAGGAGAGGCAGTATTAGGGTCTCCGGATTGTACCTGAATGCAAATCAGTTGCCGTGAGACCATGCAAAAAACACAAGCCAGACAAACTCCTATGAAAACGTGGAAGTTTCCTGGAAACCGCAGGCTTATGCCAAAATTGTGAAGCAGATATTTGCCTTTACTGGACCCAGCCTCCCTATTCTGTGTTAATTTCCCTACAATGACATGAACTACTTTTTAAAATCAGGAAAACAATTTTTTAAAGTTCATTATATTTAGAAAGAGACTATTCTCTGTATTACTACAGTTCATAGTAGAAGGCTGCAACAAATGACATATTGTAGCAGCTGACTCTAATTTCTCCATATCATAAAGGGGCAGTGATACGCATAACCTAATAATTGGTTCTACAATGAATAGAATTCCTTCGTTTTTAAACTGGCCCCAGCCTACCTGTGCTACACCCAATTCCTTCCTTCGGCAATGTCCCATTTATTACATAGCACTCACCTCCTCAGTCCCCTCTCATGTGCAACAGAGGAATACATGTAATATTCTTCTGGTCTTTTCTCCTAGCAAATCTATTCCAAGGACTAAAATCTGAATGAAATTCAAGTCATTGTAAGATGAACATGGCAGATCATAGCATACAGTATGTGCCAGGGATATTGGCACAGGAGAGTCATTCTATCTTTAGCAAGTCTTCACTCAAGTGTCTGTTAGGTCCTGGGAATTTCCTAGGTTCTGGGAATACCACAGAGGATAAAAAAGTTGTGGCCTGACTTCCTGTGAAGTGTATGTACTTACCGGGAAGACAGGCAGAAGACAAGTACGCAATAAGCTGGTTTTCAGGAGTGAGAAGTGCTGTGACAGGGAGTGACCGGCAGGGGGCGGGTACAGAAAGCTTTTCTAAGGACTATCATCTGAGCTGAGACTTGCATGATAAGAGGCTGTCATGGGAAAATCTGGAGGTCTTGAGCTGGGGGAAAGGAAAGGCAAAGGCCCTGAGGTAAGTTTGAGCCTGATTTGTCCAGAGCAGAAGGCAGCAGGGCCCGAGGGTGGATGGGAGTGGGCTTAGTGAGAGGACAGATGGGCAAGAGCCAGGTTCTGTGGAGTCTCAAAGGCCAAGGTGGTGCAAAAAGGAAGAAAGAAGAAACAAATCACACATAATCCCCACCATCCACAGATAATCACTGTTAACATTTTGTTGTTTTTGCTTCCTATTTTTCTTTAAAATACAAATAGCACTACTAACTCTTTTTCTTCATGCTTGTAAAGGAGCAGTGATATGCATAATCTAAAAATTGCTTCTACAGTGAACATAATTAACCTGTCTAGTTACTGAAGAGAATATTCTGATTGGTCAAAAATTCTGATTCCTAAACTATGGAAAGAAGCCAAATGTCCATCAGCTGATGAATGGATAATGAAGAGGTGGTATATATATATGGATACGGCTGAGTAATATTCCACTGTGTGTGTGTGTGTGTGTGTATATATATATACATATATATATATATATATCACCTCTTCTTCCTTTTTGTGTTTTCCATTTTCCCTACAATGACGAGTTACTTTAAAATCATGAGGTTTGTTTTTTAAAGAAGTTTATTATATGTAGAAAGTTGCTACTCTCTCCATTAGTATAGTTCGTGTAGGAAGCCATAACAAATGACACAGATATAGGCCATGTTTAATTTTTTTTCTTCTTAAAAAATAGATTTATCGGAAACTTCCAGGATTTTTACGCGCGCTTATGGATGCACTGAGAAAAGACAAAATAGTCTTCCCTAACGATGAAAAGTAAGCCAACGATGGAGAGATGTCCGTTATTACTCTATCTATGGGATTCTGGAGGGCAACTATCATGTGACTTACTGAATGGGTAGATGAGAATTCTTAGACGGGCACTAAACTTTGAGGTAATGTGTTCACAAATTTTTAGTGTTTGATATTTTCCTACTGTCTGATTTGAGGACTTCACTAATTCAATACTTTCTCCAAAGTCATAAAGGGAGTTGTAGATTTAGGATTATAGGACCTTTAAAGGATCCTTTAAGTCAGGGGGATCCCTGACTTCTAGGCCTTATTCCCCATGTAACCAAAACTCACCCCCCATTCAGCCCATTGACCCAACAGCAAGTCCAAAGACCAGAATTTGGCAAGTTGGCCTCTCGCAGCTGGAGACTTTAAGAGTGCCTCCAGTAGGTGGCTGTTATCAGTACTTAATGTCGACACACCTGAGGGATCCAACCTTCTTAGGAGTAACAGTGAGTCATTGTGATGCGGTGGATGGGTACCAGAATTTGGGAAGTATTGTCTGAGAAAGTTATTAGAATGAGGAACAAGTCTTCTTCGTGCTGTAGCCTTTCTGAATTACCAGACTAGGAGGTTGACCAGGAAGCTGATAAAACCTGTTAATCGTGAGTCCCTCTGCACATTTATGAGGAAAGTAAATACATTGCTACAAAGAGTTCTCTTCAGTCCTGTGCTAGTTCTTGTATTTTTGAGTTTTGAGTTGTTTTGTTTCTTTTATTTAGTCTTTTAGTTAAAATATCCCAGATATTATGAAATAAGGTAGAATAAGGAAAAAGATGAGGTTCTTTTAACTGTACAAATGCAGTGCTTTTAGTACTTTCCTTCCTATTTAAAAAAATCACATAGAAATTAATTAAATACCTAATTAAATTGTATGAGTAAACAGAAGAGAGATAATCTTGCCCGGAAGGAAAAAAAGTTACTATATGAAATTATATTTGTTGAAGTTGTCATTCCTAGGAGGGAAGGGAAGAGAGATCTTGTATTTTGAGACAAATCTCATTTTTGCTAAAGCTTTAACTTAGAAGAAGAGAAATCCCAACATATAATTCCTGAACTGAATGCTTTTCTTCTACTTGTCCCCAGTGTTAAATTCCTATCTTCTCCCCTCCTCATCTTACACGGTGAGGATGACAACACGGTGCCTTTGGAGTTTGGAAAAAAGGTAAATTAAGAGCTCAGTGCTGACTCAAACAGACTATCCTTACGTCCCCATTCTCTCCTACACACTATCCTTACATCCCCATTCTCTCATACCTATCCTTACATCCCCATTCTCTCATACATACTACCCTTACGTCACCATTCTCTCATACATACTATCCTTACGTCACCATTCTCTCATACA
>NC_048237.1:26032923-26033244 GCF_002007445.2 Ailuropoda melanoleuca
TCCCCATTCTCTCATACACACTATCCTTACGTCCCCATTCTCTCATACAGACTATCCTTACGTCCCCATTCTCTCATACAGACTATCCTTACGTCCCCATTCTCTCATACACACTATCCTTACATCCGCATTCTCTCCTACACACTATCCTTACATCGCATTCTCTCCTACACACTATCCTAACATCACATTCTCTCCTACACACTATCCTTACATCCCCATTCTCTCCTACACACTATCCTTACGTCCGCATTCTCTCCTACACACTATCCTTACGTCCGCATTCTCTCCTACACACTATCCTTACATCGCATTCTCTCC
>NC_048237.1:26033344-26080793 GCF_002007445.2 Ailuropoda melanoleuca
GTCCCCATTCTCTCATACACACTATCCTTACGTCCCCATTCTCTCCTACACACTATCCTTACGTCCCCATTTTCTCATACACACTATCCTTACATCCCCATTCTCTCATACACACTATCCTTACATCCCCATTCTCTGATACAGACTATCCTTACGTCCCCATTCTCTCATACACACTATCCTTACGTCCCCATTCTCTCATACACACTATCCTTACGTCCCCATTCTCTCATACACACTATCCTTACGTCCCCATTCTCTCCTACACACTATCCCTTACATCGCATTCTCTCCTACACACTATCCTAACATCACATTCTCTCCTACACACTATCCTTACATCCCCATTCTCTCCTACACACTATCCTTACGTTCGCATTCTCTCCTACACACTATCCTTACATCCCCATTCTCTCACTGAGCCAGACATAGAGATTCCAGCCTACAGGAGGGTCTCCGACATCATAAGGGGTTCTCTACACCCCTAAACAGCCATGCTGCCCGGTGTAGACAATACACTTCCGTGTGCTGTGCTGCAGAGCTGGAAGGAGTTCCTCATCTGCAAGTGTGTGCATCTACAAGTACAGGGAAGATCCCAGGCTGCTGTGGGAACCTCCATGTAGTCTCTCCCATAGTGGCTCCAGAAATGGGCCGCAGTTTCTCTTCTGTTAGACAGATACAGCGGGTCCATGCAGTTCCTGTCCCCTTGCAGGAGGGTGTTGGCAGGAGAAGGATGAGGTTCTGTCAGCGTTCTCTGTTAGCTGTGAGCTTTAAGTTCCTCAGTTGTAGGGGTAGCCAACCCCGGGGGTTGGGGAAGGGTGGTGGAGAGTCCCTTAGCTCCAACTTAGTGGGCCTAACTCCCCAAGCTGGCTGTTTCTGTGCCCTTTTAGGAAAATTAAACTAGAAAAACACTACCTTTGAGTCACTGTCTTTCTGGCCCACGCAGCTCTATGAAATTGCACACAATGCGTATAGGAACAAAGAGAGGGTCAAGATGGTGATCTTTCCTCCTGGTTTCCAGCACAACTTCCTCTGTAGAAACCCCACACTACTAAACACCGTGAGGTAAGAGGTGCTTTGCTAAATGTGATTATCCTTCTCTGAAAGACAATTAGGGCTGCTCTCGCTTACTTAGACCGGGAAGTGGAGAAAGCATGTGTGTTGACCTAGGTCCTTTTTTTTTGCAGAGATTTCCTGAGTGAGCAGTGGGCATGAGGTCTGAGAGTAATGGAAATCTGCAGTGAAGACTTGGTCCAAACAGCACCCACGATGCCTTTTTTTTATGTAAAATTGTACTGGGCCGCTTGGATGAGCTGGAGCCACTGACATTTCTACAAGTCACTTGCCATTTTAGTAAGGGAAAGCACGGATGCTGGGCATTACTGAAAGTGCTCATTTCGCTTATCATAGTCTACTTTGTGGAACACACTGAAACCTCACTGTAAAGTACCAGAATTTGATAAAATTTGGATCCCATCTACAAATGTGTGGCTACCGAACATGCTGGGGATATCCGTGAATAAGGTGGTCTTTGGTTGGGACTTAACAGTGTGAGAAAGTGCTCTAATGTAGTAATTTGTTGTAGTTAATTTAAATGGCATTACAATGTTCCAAGTATTTTCTAGCTGTTTGAATAGCCCTGGAGAAAGTCCTAGCGTGCTACTCAATCTGCCATCACATGACAAGTTTTGGCACTCATGTAGCCCTTGAAAACTGACACTTTATTTTTGGCCTAATACAGTCATACGCTTTCCCTCCTAATTCCCAGAAATTCTTGACTAGATTACTAGCTAACAGAACAAAACAAAACAAAATCAAAGAATGTTGTACAAGTGTTTAAATCCAGTAAGAAGTCATTTTTTTTCTAGAGACATTTTCCAACTTACTTTCCATTGGCTTTGTTCACCCCATTGCTAGATTCATTGGATAAGGAAATCTTGAGATCTGAAGGCTCCATGTTCCAGATGTCCCTGGCATATTCCTTAATTGTTCGGTCACTAGAGAATTTCCCTGCGGCAGCTATATTTTTGAGTACCATTGTGTTCCAGGCCTTTGGATTCTGTAATAACACATACATATATGGCCCATGGCCTGAGTGCCCATCAAACTTTATGACAAACGTTAGGCCAAGCATATCCAAGCACATTTCATGGGGAAAAATGACAGGAGTAAGTTGTAGTGAATCATAAATACCTTTGTTTCACAGCTGAGAGCTAGATAAGGCAGATCATGCTTTCTCCTATTTAGAAAATATTTCTCTTAAGAATGAAAAAAAAGTATTTTTCATTTTAAGAGAAACCATGGATGTAAATTCCCTAATTGGTAATTGTTGCTATGGTTACAATATGTTGGCATGCAAGCCATAGTTCCCATGCTTTATCTTTTATTTCACTTCCCTTTAAACTAGAGGGGAAGGAAAGGACTAACATTCATTGTCTGCTAGATGCTGGGTCAAGAGATTTGACCAGGGCTTACATCATAGTTTGAAAAACACTGCTGTAGAATGTTAGCTGTTGTGCAGGGAAACAATGTAATGGGACAGTTTACTGACCTACTTCTCTTTTCTTGTTCTTTCCGAAGGTAGATGCCCCAGTTGATTTATTTACACTGAATCCCCAATACTCCACTGGGGTTTCAAAACAAGATCAATTAAGGCCTTATCCTTAATAAAATATATTTTATCTAAATTTTATAATTTTTATGTAAAAGAATTTAAGAAGCTATTTATTTTATACCTTCATAATTTTGTAAAGAACTCTAAAAGTTCATTAAAAATGACCAGAAAGGGGTGCCTGGATGGCACAGTCAGTTAAGTGTCTGAGTCTTGGTTTTGGCTCAGTCATGATCTTAGGGTTCTGAGATCGTGCCCTGTATCTGGCTCTGCACTCAGTTCAGAGTCTGCTTGAGTTTCTCTCCCCCTCTCCCTCTGCCCCCCTAACCCCTGCTCTCTCTCACTCAAAATATTAAATAAATCTTAAAAAAAAGAAAAAGACCAGAACACTACTCAAAGCCATTAGCAGTGCATTACAAACATTTAAAAGAAGAACCAAAACTACGATTATTCTGTGAGGTACTGCAGCACAGAGTCTAAAATTAGTGTATTCAGACTTTGAAAACTTACTAAATTGGGGAAGAATAAAAGCTTTCTTTTCTTCACTTTCTTTAACTATTTAAACGGATAATGAATAGACTTCCCAACATGTTTCTAAGCCTAACAATATGATAATTGTTATGAGTGAAAACTGCAATTAGCACTAATGAACAAGAAAGACTGAACCAAATGTTGGGCTTTGAGATGGGCATCTTTGGATTTGGGCCATAACATTAGCAAAAGAGATCCATTGTGCAAAACTGGCATTCACATTTGTCCTTGCCCTTGGTCATATTTTCCTCTACTGCTCTATTTATATTTCTTTTCCTCTGTAGCCATTCTACACGCAAATACAAGTGGAGATTAAGAGGGAAGAGCTGGAGTGGACCATTTTCTTTCGTCTGTCTTTGAGTTCTTGGAGGCCGGCAGTGAGCCACTCAGCTTAACTTGAGTACTGCCCCTCCTTGCTGATGGCCATTAACTTTAATTTACTCTGGTCTATACATTTTTGGGGGACTGGATATGATTCTACCAGAAGATAAGGTCTGAATATCCTAGATAGTTGCCTCACTTCTCTTTTTGGATTGATTAATGGGGCCCTGTTATTTAGAAGCAATAAAAAGAAACAAAAATTTTAATTAACCAGAGTAAACTGGTTTCTTTTATAGGGCTTGGCAGGGTACTCACCATGTACAGCTGGCTGACTCTTTCTTGACACTTGACATAGGCTTCGTAGTCTGCAAAGACTTTAAACCTATTTTTTTGTGATTGGAAGGGAAAAACAAAACAATAAAAAGCTTCATTAAAATATGTGTGCTAAGATTCCACTTAAAATTATCTTTTGCTTTTTTTTTTTAAGATTTATTTATTTGAGAAAGAGAGAAAGAGAGAGCATGCAAACATGAGCAGGGGGAGAGGCTGAGAGGGAGGGAGAGGGAAAGGGAGAGAATCCCAAGCAGACTCCATGTTGAGCATGGAGCCAGATGTGAGGCTCAGTCTGACCCTGAGACCATGACCTGAACCAAAACCAAGAATCGGATGCTTAACCGACTGAGCCACCAGGTGCACCCCACCCTTAACAGGTTCTCTTTTGTGTAACGTCAGGCATGGCTGTTTTACCAAACTTACATTTCTATTCACAAGAATTTTAACCAGCCCTCAACCTTTTATGGTCCTTCCCACGTGTAAGAATGTCAGCATATGGATGTATCTGAAAGCTAGGTATACCAGTGGAAAGAGAAAAAGAATCCCAGATTTGTGGGTCTTGTTCTTAAACCTTCCTAGCATAGTTAGTAGAGAATAATTTTTCAAGTGTAGGTTAGCTTTTCAGATCACAGATCTATGCTAATTACACAGATGTGCTGTAGTCGGTTTAGATGTTCTCGTCCCCTTATCATGGCCCAAATAGCACGATCTTCTTATGGGAACTCACCTGTCATAATAAAATAGCATGTTGACTAAGTCTTTGAAGAGGTCGGGCTGCTTGGGAGAGAAGAAGCCATTGTCAATTTGATCAACGGCCAGCTTTAGCTCTGGAAGTGCCTCGTAATATTCTTTTGCCTCATACCTGTGGGGTGAGAGTAGGGGTGACAAGAAAAAAGTTCTGTTAGTGTGTGTGATTAACAATACACTAGACAGGTGACTTCCAGAAAAAATGGCAGAGTAGGGGGACCCTAAGCTCCCCTCATCCCAGGGATACAGCTCGGTAACACTGACATCAGTGTAAATACCTGAGAAAACAGCCTGAAGACAGAACAAACTTTCCACAGCTAAATGTGGAGAAGTCACATCAAAGAGGGTGGGAAGGACGGAGACATGGTTTGGAGTTAAATGGACCCAAGGGACTGTCCTCAGGAGGGAGGGAAGCTGTGGGCATGGGGAGGGTAGAGAAACAGACTCTTACACTGGAGCCCACATGGGGACGATGAATCCCCGTAACATTTGGCTTTGAAAACTGGAGGGGTTGAATTTTGTGAGTTCTTACAATCAGTGGAGCTTACTACCCGGGACTTTAAAAATCAGCAGGCTTGGCTCTGGGAGAGCGGGGAGAGCAACAGGAGACCGAGTCCCTGCCCTTAAAGGGACAGCACAGCAAGCAACCTCGGAGAGATACAGTATAGAAGCCGCAGTCTGAGAAACACCTGGGCTGTACTGGAGGGAGACTTGTTTACTAATCTCAGAGCATGTGCTGGAGGGACAGGGATCTTTAGGAGACCTCTCCAGGAGCAAAGGAACCGCTGGGCACTATTTCCCTTCCTTGTCCCCCAGCCAAGCCATGTGACCCCTGTGAGAACACGTGCTGTGCCAACACTCGCTACCTAACTTGCTAACAGTGCATCCGGTCCCCAGGCTCCTCTGCATATGCCCCACCAGTCAGGCCTCTGCTCCAGGTCACCCCGCCGGCCCCCACAGCAGACCTGTGCAAACCTTGCTGGCACTGCCCACCCTGCCCCCGTGTTCTCCTGTGGTCCTGCCCCCTACAATGTGTGAGAAGCACCAAAAGGGGCCAGCACCGCTCCAAAGTGACTCCTGCCCCAGGGAGAGGGAAAGATAAGCACATGCAACGATCAGACTGCAGCCCCAGCAGTGGTCGGGGGCAGACAGCTGGTCTGCCTGCAAGCACTGCCCGCCAATGAAAGCTTCTCGGGAGATAAGAGAGGGAGAGTACACTGCACTTTGGTGTGACTGCAGCTCTGGCAAATACCTGCTCTGACTCCACTCAAGCCCAAGGCAGCCCCAGCCTGGCTCACTAATAACACAAGGACCAAACTGTGTACACAACAGGCAAAGAGAGCCACTGCAGACAACTGGATTGAAGGAAAAAGTGGCTCAGCTACAACAGCAGGGTGTGTGTAATACGCATAGGAGTCACCCCTGAAGCACGAGGTTCTGGTGAAGAGGGGACACTGCACTAGGGGCACTACTGGACTCTTCTTCATGAGGCCACGACTTTCAAGAGCAGGAGATAGAGCTGACTTTCCCAACACACAGAAACATATACAGATAGTTAGGCAAAATGAGGGACAGAGGAAATGAAAGGACAGGACAAAATCACAGCAAAAGACCTAAGCAAAATGGAGATAAGCAATATTCTTTTTAAGATTTTTTAAAAAAATGTATTTATTTGAGGGAGAGAGAGAGAGCGCGAACATGAGAGGGGAGAGGGTCAGAGGGAGAAGCAGACTCCCTGCTCAGCAGGGAGCTTGATGTTGGACTCAATCCTGGGACTCCAGGATCATGACCTGAGCCAAAGGCAGTCACTTAACCAACTGAGCCACCCAGGCGCCCAAGTAATATGTTTGATAGAGATTTTACAGTAATGGTCTTAAGATACTCAAAGGAGTTGGGAAAAGAGTGCAGGACCTCAATGAGATCCTTAACAAAGGGAGAGAAAACATAAAAACGAACCAGAGATGAAGAACTTAATAACTGAAATTAAAAATACACCAGATAGTATAAATAGCAGACAAGAAGCAGAAGATAAGAATGGAGGTTAAGATGGCGGAGGAGTAGGGGACCCCTTTTTCAGCCGGTCCCCTGAGTTGAGCTGGAGAGGTACCAGACCAGCGAACATCCACGGAATCAGCCTGAGACGCAGGAAGATACATCTGGATCTCTACAAATGAACATCTCCAGCGCTGAGTATCGAGGTACGAAGCGGGGAGCCGTGAAACCGCGCACAGATATCGGAAGCTAAACAGAAGGGGGAGGGAGCCGCCGTGTCAGGGCGCCGGGAAGCGGTAGCCACCTGCAAGGGGGAGCGGACAGACCGCGGACCCGCACGCTTGAGACAGCAGGCTGAGAAGGGAGCTCCGGGAGCGCACGCGGGACGGCTGGCGGTTGGCGGGCCACCTGCACGGGGGAGCAGGCGGACTCGCGGACGGCACCCGCGAGACAACAGACTTAGAACGCGAGCTCCAGGAGCGCGCGCGCAGGGCGGCTGGCGGGCCACCTGCACCGGGGAGCGGGCGGACCGCGGACCCGCACTCTGGAAACGGCAGACTGAGTCCGTGAGCCGGGAGCGTGCACCACCAAGCATCTCACGGAGCTCCGGAGCTCCGGTGTGCTCACTGGATCGAGGCTGAGACCGGGAGCTCCGGGAGCGTCCGCGGGGCGGCTGGCGGCTGGAGGGCCACCTGCACGGGGGAGCAGGCGGACTCGCGGTCAGCACCCGTGAGACACCAGACTGAGACGGGGAGCTCCGGGAGCCCGCGCGGGGCGGCTGGCGGCTGGCGGGGTTGGAAACACAAAGGACAGAGACGTGCCGGCCCTGGAAGTGAGGGCTGGGACGCCGGGTGTGGGGCGCACAGCCCGGGATGCTGCAGGGTTGAGCAGCACCAACAGAAACAGAGTTAAAGTGGCCAGAACATCAGTGGAGAACGATCCGCGATCCCTCTGTTCTGAGACAGAGGCTGAATTTCAGCCGCTGCTGCTCTCTCAGAAGAGGCATAGCAAACCGCCAGGGAAAGCCGCCAGAGAACAAAAGCCCGGAAATACCGGCTCACAGGGTGCCCATCCCCATCCCCCCTCGCAAGGGACACAGAGACTCTACCCAAACAGGGTTTTCTGAGTACCGGCAGGCAGGCCCCTCCCCCAGAAGGCAGGCTGAAAAATCAAGAAGCCCACAACCCGGAGCGCCTGAGTGGCGCAGTCACCAAGCACCTGTCTTCGGATTAGGGTGTGATCACAACGCTCCGTAAGGAGTCCTTCATCGGGCTTCTCCACCGGGAACCTGCTTCTTCCTCTCCCACTCCTCTGCTTGGGTTCCCTTTCTTGCTGACTGTCTCTCTCTCTCTCAAATAAATAAATAAACTCTTTAAGGAAGAAGCCCACATCCCTAAGATCTCTATAAAACAAGGGCGCACGGCCTGGGTCCCAGTCAACACTTGGGCTCTGGACAACCCTGCAATCTCTCTTCATCAGAATGACGAGAAGGAGAAGTCCCCCCCAGCAAAGAAAAGATAATGAGTCTGTGGCCTCTGCCACAGAATTGGCCTCGGCCACAGAATTAATACATATGGATGTATCCCAATTATCAGAAATGGAATTCAGAGCAACAATGGTCAAGATGATGAGTAAACTTGAAAAAAGCATCAGAGAAAGCGTTGCTGAGAATATAGAATCCCTAAGGGCAGAAATGAGAGCGAATCTGACAGAAATTAAAAACTCAGTGGGCCAAATACAGTCAAAACTAGAGGCTCTGACGGCCAGGGTCACCGAGGCAGAGGAACGCGTTAGCGAATTGGAGGATGGGTTAGTAGAAGAAAAAACGAAAATAGAAGCTGGTCTTAAAAAAATCCACGCCCACGAATGTAGATTACGGGAGATTACTGACTCTATGAAACGATCCAATGTCAGAATCATCGGCATCCCTGAAGGGGTGGAGAAAAACAGAGGTCTAGAAGAGATATTTGAACAAATTGTAGCTGAAAACTTCCCTAATCTAGCAAGGGAAACAAGCATTCGTGTCCAAGAGGCAGAGAGGACCCCATCCAAGCTCAACCAGGACAAACCTACGCCACGGCATGTCATAGTGCAATTCGCAAATATTAGATCCAAGGATACAGTATTGAAAGCGGCCAGGGCAAAGAAATTTCTCACGTACCAAGGCAAAGGTATCAGGATTACGTCAGACCTGTCTACAGAGACCTGGAATGAGAGAAAGGCTTGGGGGGGCATTTTTAAAGCTCTTTCAGAGAAAAACATGCAGCCAAGGATCCTTTATCCAGCAAAGCTGTCATTCAGAATTGATGGAGAAATAAAGACGTTCCAAAATCGCCAATCATTAACCAATTTCGTAACCACGAAACCAGCCCTACAGGAGATATTAAGGGGGGCTCTATAAAGGTAAAAAGGCCCCAAGAGTGATACAGAGCAGCAAGTCACAACCGATACAAAGACTTTAAAGAGAAATGGCATCATTAAAATCATATCTGTCAATAATCTCTATCAATCTAAATGGCTTAAACTCTCCCATAAAACGCCACAGGGTTGCAGATTGGATAAAAAGACATGACCCATCCATTTGCTGTCTACAAGAGACTCATTTTGAACCCAAAGATGCATTCAGACTTAGAGTAAGGGGATGGAGTACCATCTTCCACGCAAATGGACCTCAAAAGAAAGCTGGAGTAGCAATTCTCATATCAGATAGACTGGATTTTAAACTAGAGGCCATAGAGAGAGATACAGAAGGGCACTATATTATTCTTAAAGGAAGTATTCAACAAGTGGATATGACAATTATTAATATATATGCCCCCAACAGGGGAGCAGCAAGATACACAAGCCAACTCTTAACCAAAATAAAGAGACATATAGATAAGAACACAGTAATAGTAGGGGACCTCAACACCCCACTATCAGAAATAGACAGAACACCCTGGCAAAAACTAAGCAAAGAATCAAAGGCTTTGAATGCCATACTCGACGAGTTGGACCTCATAGATATATATAGAACACTACACCCCAGAACCAAAGAATACTCATTCTATTCAAATGCCCATGGAACATTCTCAAGAATAGATCATGCTCTGGGACACAAAACAGGTCTCAGCCAATACCAAAAGATTGAAATTATCCCCTGCATATTCTCAGACCACAACGCTCTGAAATTGGAACTCAACCACAAGGAAAAACCTGGAAGAAACTCAAACACTTGGAGGCTAAGAACCATCCTGCTCAAGAATGACTCGATAAACCAGGAAATCAAAAAACAAATTAAACAATTTATGGAGACCAACGAGAATGAATACACAACGGTCCAAAACCTATGGGATACTGCAAAGGCAGTCCTAAGGGGGAAATACATAGCCATCCAAGCCTCACTCAAAAGAATAGAAAAATCTAAAATGCAGTTTCTATATTCTCACCTCAAGAAACTGGAACAGCAACAGAGGGACAGGCCTAACCCACTGACAAGGAAGGAGTTGACCAAGATTAGAGCAGAAATCAATGAATTAGAGACCAGAACCACAGTAGAGCAGATCAACAGGACTAGAAGCTGGTTCTTTGAGAGAATCCATAAAATTGATAGACCACTGGCAAAACTTGTCCAAAAACAAAGAGAAAGGACTGAGATTATTAAAATTATGACTGAAAAGGGAGAGGTCACGACCAGCACCATTGAAATTGCAAGGATTATTAGAAACTTTTATCAACAGCTATATGCCAAAAAACTAAACAATCTGGAAGAGATGGAGGCCTTCCTGGAAACCTATAAACTACCAAGACTGAAACAGGAAGAAATAGATTTCTTAAATAGGCCAATTAACTATGAAGAAATTGAGTCAGTGATAAACAACCTTCCAAATAATAAAACTCCAGGCCCAGACGGTTTTCCTGGGGAATTCTACCAAACATTCAAAGAAGAAATAATACCTATTCTCCTAAAGCTATTTCAAAAAATAGAAACAGAAGGAAAGCTACCAAACTCATTCTATGAGGCTAATATTACCTTGATCCCCAAACCAGGCAAAGACCCCCTCAAAAAGGAGAATTACAGACCGATTTCTCTAATGAATATGGATGCCAAAATCCTCAACAAGATCCTTGCTAATAGAATCCAACAGTACATTAAAAGGATTATCCATCATGACCAAGTGGGATTCATACCTGGGATGCAAGCATGGTTCAACACTCGCAAATCAATCAATGTGATACATCATATCAACAAGAAAAGACTCAAGAACCATATGATCCTCTCAATTGATGCAGAAAAAGCATTTGACAAAATACAGCATCCTTTCCTGATTAAAACCCTTCAGAGTGTAGGAATAGAGGGTACATTTCTCAATCTCATAAAAGCCATCTATGAAAAGCCTACTGCAAGCATTATTCTCAATGGGGAAAAGCTGGAAGCCTTTCCCTTAAGATCAGGAACACGACAAGGATGCCCACTCTCGCCACTATTATTCAACATAGTACTAGAAGTCCTTGCAACAGCAATCAGAAGACAAAAAGGGATCAAAGGTATCCAAATCGGCAAAGAAGAAGTCAAACTGTCTCTCTTTGCAGATGACATGATACTCTATATGGAAAACCCAAAGGAATCCACTCCCAAACTATTAGAAGTTATAGAACAATTCAGTAAGGTGGCAGGATACAAAATCAATGCCCAGAAATCAGTTGCATTTCTATACACGAATAACGAGACTGAAGAAAGAGAAATTAGGGAATCCATCCCATTTACAATAACACCAAAAACCATGCGTTACCTTGGAATTAACTTAACCAGAGACGTAAAGGACCTATATGCTAGAAACTATAGATCACTTTTGAAAGATATTGAGGAAGACATAAAAAGATGGAAAAATATTCCATGCTCATGGATTGGAAGAATTAACATAGTTAAAATGTCCATACTACCCAGAGCAATCTACACTTTCAATGCTATCCCGATCAAAATACCGAGGACATTTTTCAAAGAACTGGAACAAATAGTCCTTAAATTTGTATGGAACCAGAAAAGGCCCCGAATCTCCAAGGAACTGTTGAAAAGGAAAAACAAAGCTGGGGGCATCACAATGCCGGATTTCGAGCTGTACTACAAAGCTGTGATCACAAAGACAGCATGGTACTGGCACAAAAACAGACACATCGACCAATGGAACAGAATAGAGAACCCAGAAATGGACCCTCGGCTCTTTGGGCAACTAATCTTTGATAAAGCAGGAAAAAACATCCGGTGGAAAAAAGACAGTCTCTTCAATAAATGGTGCTGGGAAAATTGGACAGCTACATGCAAAAGAATGAAACTTGACCACTCTCTCACACCATACACAAAAATAAACTCCAAATGGATGAAAGACCTCAATGTGAGACAGGAATCCATCAAAATTCTAGAGGAGAACATAGGCAACAACTTCTATGACATCGGCCAGAGCAACCTTTTTCACGACACATCTCCAAAGGCAAGAGAAATAAAAGATAAAATGAACTTATGGGACTTTATCAGGATAAAGAGCTTCTGCACAGCCAAGGAAACAGTCAAAAAAACTAAGAGACAGCCCACGGAATGGGAGAATATATTTGCAAAGGACACCACAGATAAAGGACTGGTATCCAAGATCTACAAAGAACTTCTCAAACTCAATACACGAGAAACAAATAAACAAATCATAAAATGGGCAGAAGATATGAACAGACACTTTTCCAATGAAGACATACAAATGGCTAACAGACACATGAAAAAATGTTCAAAATCATTAGCCATCAGGGAAATTCAAATCAAAACCACACTGAGATACCACCTTACGCCAGTTAGAATGGCAAAGATAGACAAGGCAAGAAACAACAATTGTTGGAGAGGATGTGGAGAAAGGGGATCCCTCCTACATTGTTGGTGGGAATGCAAGTTGGTACAGCCACTCTGGAAAACAGTGTGGAGGTCCCTTAAAAAGTTAAAAATTGAACTACCCTATGACCCAGCCATTGCACTACTGGGTGTTTACCCCAAAGATACAGACGTAGTAAAGAGAAGGGCCATATGCACCCCAATGTTCATAGCTGCATTGTCCACAATAGCCAAATCATGGAAGGAGCCGAGATGCCCTTCAACAGATGACTGGATTAAGAAGCTGTGGTCCATATATACAATGGAATATTACTCAGCTATCAGAAAGAACGAATTCTCAACATTTGCTGCAACATGGACGGCACTGGAGGAGATAATGCTAAGTGAAATAAGTCAAGCAGAGAAAGACAATTATCATATGATTTCTCTCATCTATGGAACATAAGAACTAGGATGATCGGTAGGGGAAGAAAGGGATAAAGAAAAGGGGGGTAATCAGAAGGGGGAATGAAACATGAGAGACTATGGACTATGAGAAACAAACTGAAGACTTCAGAGGGGAGGGGGTGGGGGAATGGGATAGACTGGTGATGGGTAGTAAGGAGGGCACGTATTGCATGGTGCACTGGGTGTTATACGCAACTAATGAAGCATCGAACTTTACATCGGAATCCGGGGATGTACTGTATGGTGATTAACATAATATAATAAAAAAAATTAAAAAAAAAAAAAAAGAAGCAGAAGATGAGATTAGTTACCTGGAGGACAGAGGAATGGAAAGTAATCTTGTTGAACAGGAGAGAGAAAAAAATAATAAAAAATGAAAATAGATTTAGGGAATTCAGTGACACCATCAAGTGTAATAACATTCTTATTATAGGGATCACAGAAGGAGAAGAGTAAGAAAAGGGAGCAGACATTTTATTTGAAGAAATAATAGCTGAAAACTTCCCAAATCTGGTAAAAGAAACAGAAATCCAGATCTAGGATTCACATAGAGCCCCCAACAAAAATCGATCCTAGGAAGTCCACCCCAAGACACACAGTAATTAAAATAACAAGAAGTAGTGATAAAGAGAGAATTTTAAAAGCAGCAAGAGAAAACAGTTATATACAAGGGAAACCTCATAAAGCTATGAGCTGATTTTTCAGCAGAAACTCTGCAAGCCAGAAGAGAGTGGCATGATATATTCAAAGTGCTGAAAGAAAGAAATAAGCAGCCAGGAATACTCTGTTATTCATTATAGAAGGAGAGATAAAGAGTTTTCCAGAGAAACAAAAGTTAAAGGAATTCATGACCACTAAACCAGCCATACAAGAAATGTTAAAAAGGATTCTCAGAGTGGAAAGGAAAGATCATAAGCAGGAGTAAGAAAAGTAGGAAGCATAAAAGCAGTAAAAATAAGTATACCTATAAAAATCAGTCAGGGGGGCACCTGGGTGGCTCAGTTGGTTAAGCATTTGCCTTTGGCTCAGACCATGATCCCGGGGTCCTGGGATTGAGCCCCATGTCAGGCTCCCTGCTCAGTGGGGAGCCTGCTTCTCCCTCTCTCTCTGCCCCCTCCCTTGCTAATGCTCTCTTTCACTCTCAAATAAAGAAAATATTTTTAAAAAAGATTTTATTTATTTCACAGAGACAGCCAGCGAGAGAGGGAACACAAGCAGGAGGAGTGGGAGAGGAATAAGCACGCTCCCAGCGGAAAGGCCCGATGTGGGGCTCGATCCCAGAATGCGGGGATCACGCCCTGAGCCGAAGGCAGATGCTTAATGACTGCGCCACCCAGGAACCCCCTCAAATAAATAAAATCTTAAAAAAAAATAACTCAAGGGATCCACAAAATGAAAGGATATAAAGTATGATACCATATACCTAAAATGTGGGGGGGGGGCAGTAAAGAACAGGTTCAAACTTAAGCAACCGTCAACTTAACAGAGACTGCTATATGCATAAGATGTTATATACAAACCTATTGATAACCACAAATCAAAAAATGTAATAGATATGCAAAAATAAAGAAAAAGGAATCCAATGTATTGCTAAAGAAAGCAACAAACCATGAGAGAAGAAAGGAACATAGAAGAACTATAAAAACAATGATAAAACAAGTAGCAAAACGGCAATATGTACATACCTATCAATAATTACTTTAAATGTAAATGGACTAAATGTTCAAATCAAAAGAAATAGGGTGATGGAATGGATAAAAAAGTAGGACTTATATATATGCTCCCTACAAGAGACATGACATAAAGACACATGCAGATTGAAAATGAAGAGATGGAGGGGTGCCTGGGTGGTTCAGTTGGTTAAGTGTTTGCCTTGGGCTCAGATCATGATCTCAGGGTCCTGGGATCAAGCCCCATGTCCAGCTCCCTGCTCAGTGGGGAACCTGCTTCTCCCTCTCTGCCCCCAACTCATATTCTCTCTCTCGAAGAAATAAAATATTTTTTAAAAAAGTCATGAGATGAAAAAACATTTATCATGCAAATGGAAGTAAAAAGAAAGACAGGGTGGCAATACTGACATTGGATAAAATGGACTTTAAAATAAAGTCTGTAAAGAGAGACAAAGGAAGAGACTACATAATCAAGGGAATGATCCTAAGAAGAAATAACAATTCTAAATACTTATTTACTCAACATGGGAGCACCTATAAGCAGCTATTAACAAACAGAAGGAAGTAATCAATAGTAATCCAATAATAGTAGGGGACTACAACCCCCTCCCCCACTTACATCAATCGATAGATCATCCACACAGAAAATCAACAAGGAAATCATGGCTTTGAATGACACATTGCACCAGATGGATCTAACAGATACATTCAGAACATTCCTTTCTAAAACAGAATACACATTTTGTTCAAGCACACAGGGAACATTCTCTAGATCACATGTTAGGCCACAAAATAAGCCTCAATAAATTCAAAAAGATTAAAGTCATACCACGCATGTTTTCCAACCACAATGCTTTGAAACTAGAAATTGACCACAAGAGAAAAATCTAGAAAGAGCACCAATACATGGAAGTTCAATAACATGCTACTAAACAATGAATGGGTCAACCAAGAAATCAAAGAGAAGATAAAAAAAATACATAGAGACAAAAGAAAATGAAAACAGAGTGGTCCAAAATCTTTGGGATTTAGCAAAAACTGTTCTAAGAGGGAATTTTAAAGCAATACAGGTCTATTTCAAGAAGCAAGAAAAATCTCAAATAAGCAACCTAACCTCCTAAAAGAGCTAGAAAAAGAAGAACAAGCAAAGCCCAAAACCAGTAGAAGGAAGGACATAAGATTAGAGCAGAAATAAAGAATACAGAAACTAAAAACCCCCAACAGAACAGATTAATGAAACCAGGAGTTGGTTCTTTGAAAACATCAACAGAATTGATAAACCTTATTCAGACTCATAAAAAAAAAAGACCACTCAAATAACAAAATCAGAAATGAATAGAAAGAAGAGAAGTACCAACAGACACCAAAGAAGTACAAAGAATTATAAGAGAATATTATGAAAAATTATATGGCAACGAATTGGACAACCTAGAAGAAATGGATAAATTCCTAGGAGCATATAACCTCCCAAAACTGAATCAGAAAGAAATAGAAAGTTTGAACAGACCAATTACCAGTAATAAAATTGAATCAGTAATCAAAAGACTTCCAACAAACAAAAGTCCAGGACCAGATGACTTCACAGGTGAAATTCTACTAAACATTTAAAGAAGAGTTAATACCTGTTCTTCCTAAACCATTCCAAAAATGCAAGAGGAAGGAAAGCCTCCAAATTAATTTTAGGAGACCAACATTATCCTGATACCAAAACCAGATGAAGACATGACAAAAGAAAACTACAGGCCAGTATCTCTAACCCTAATCCTCAACAAAATATAGCAAAATGAGTCCAAGACTACATTAAAAAACATCATTCACATGATCAAGTGGGATTTATTCCTGGGATGCAAAGGTGGCTGGATATTCATAAATCAATCAACATGATACATCACATCAACAAGAGAAAAGAGAAGAACCAGAAGGTCACTTCAATAGATGCAGAAAAGCATTTGACAAAGTACACCATCCATGATAAAAACACTCAACAAAGCAGGTTTAGAGGGAACATGCCTCTACATAATGGAAGACATATATGAAAAACCAATAAGTAACATCATACTCAATGGTGAAAAACTGAGAGCTCTTCCCCTAAGGTCAGGAACAAGATAAGAATGGCCACTCTCACCACTTTTATTCAACATAATACTGGAAGTCCTAGCCACAGCAATCAGACAACAACAACAAAAATAAAAGGCATCCAGATTGGTACGGAAGAAGTAAAACTTTCGCTATTTCCAGATGACATCATACTACATATAGGAAACCCTAAAGACTCCACCGGAAAATTACTAGAACTGACAAATCCAGCAAGATCACAGGATACAAAAACAAATATACACAAATCTTACATTTTTATACTAATAATGAAGCAGCAGAACAAGAAATTAAGAATTCCATCTACAATTGTACCAAAAACAATAAAATACCTAGGAATAAACTTAACCAAGGAGGTGAAAGACCTGTACTCCAAAAACTATAAAACACTGATGAAAGAAATCGAAGATGACACAAAGAAATGGAAAGACATTCCATGTGCATGGATCTGAAAAACAAATATTGTTAAAATGTCCATACTACCCAAAGCAATCTACACATTTAATGCAATCCTTATCAAAATATCAACAGCATTTTCCAAAGCAATCCTGAAAAAGAACAAAACTGGAGGTATCCCAATCCCAGATTTCAAGATATACTACATAGCCGCAGTAATCAAAACAGTATGGTACTGGCATAAAAAAAGACACATAGATCACCATTATCTGGTCAATTAATCTTAGACAAAGGATGCAAGAATGTGCAATGGGAAAAAAAAAAAAAACCTCTTCAACAAATGGCACTGGGAAAACGGGTCAGCTACAAGCAAAACAACGAAACTGGACCACTTTCTTACACCATACACAAAAATAAACTCCAAATAGGTTAAAGACCTAGATGTGAGACCTGAAACCATAAAAGTCCTAGAAGAGAACACAGGCAGCAATTTCTCTAACACGTGCCATAGCAACACTCTTCTGTTTATATCTCCTAAGGGAAGGGCAACAAAAGCAAAAATAAACTTCTGGGACTACATCAAAATAAAAAGCTTCTGCAAAACAAAGGAAACAATCAACAAAACTAAAATATAACCTACTGGATTGGAGAAGATATTTACAAATGACTTACCTGAGAAAGTGTTAGTATTGAAAATAAATAGAGACCTATACAACTCGACACCAAAAAGACAAATAATCCAATTAAACATGGGAAGAGACGTTTCTCCAAAGAAGACATCCAGATGGCCGACAGACATGTGAAAAGATGCCCAACATCACTCATCATCAGGGAAAAGCAAATTAAAACCACAATGAGATACCACCTCACACCTGTCAGAACGGCTAAAATAAAAAATGTAAGAAACAAAAGTATTGGCGAGGATGTGGAGAAAAGGAACCCTTGTGCACTGCTGGTGGGAATGCAACCTGGTGCAGCCACTATGGAAAACAGAATGGAGGTTCCTCAAAAAATTAAAAATAGAATTACCATATGATCCCATAATTCTACTACTGGGTATTTACCCAAGAATACAAAAACCCCAACTCAAAGGGATACATATACCCTTATGTTTATTGCAGCATTATTTACAATAGCCAAATTATGGAAGCAGCCCAAGTGTCCACTGACAGATGAATGGATAAAGAAGGGGTATATGTATATAATGGAATATTACTCAGCCATGAAAAGAATGAAATCTTGCCCTTTGCAACATGGATGGATCTAGAGAAAATAAAGGTAAGTGAAATAAGTGGGTCAGAGAAAGACAAATACCATATGATTTCACTTATATATAAAATTTAAAACAAACGAATGAAGAAAAAAAGAAAAATCAAAAAAGTTGACTCTTAAGTCCAGGGAACAAACTTATGGTTACCAGAGGGAAGATGGGCTGGGGGTAGGGGAATGGGTTAAAAAGGTGATGGGGATTAAGGAGTGCACTGCCATGGTAAGCACCGGGGGATGTACTGAATTGCTGAATTACCATATTGTACACCTGAAACTGATGTAAGCAACTACACCAGCCGATAACACATAGCAAGGACCTCATGCACCTGGGCCCGAGCTCCTTTCATGTTCACTCGCTGGGTTGAATAAAACCAAGATGCCCAGGTGCATGGGAGATGTTCTGTGACCGCATTTCACGTGAGCCAACCTCAGTGGGATACCTGGGTGGGCAGGCACCCTCCTGGGGGTGGGGGGCATCTGTCCAATAAGGAGCTGCTCTCTTACCCTTTCTTGTCCAAAGCGGCCACATCATCTACTCTCATGCCAAAGATGAACAGGTTCTCTTCCCCAGCTTCCTCGGCCATTTCCACGTTGGCCCCATCCATGGTCCCGATGGTCAGGGCCCCATTCAGCATGAATTTCATATTGCCCGTCCCTGAGGCTTCAGTGCCTGCAGTGGAGATCTGCTCCGACAGATCTGCAGCTGGAATGACTGCAAGCGAGGTTTACTAAAATCAGTGACTCTGTCTCTCCAGACCTTCTTGTATTGTATCTGAGTATTTCTCTAGCTGGCCTGTTTTGATCATTAAAGTAGTCCATCTTTATCAAGATAAACACGTATATGGTACAGAAAGATGGATCTCACTCTTCCTCTGGACTGAGGCAACTGCTCTTGTCCATTCTGGATGTGCTACAGGGTGGTGATGGCCACAGTGCTACATAATTCTGTGCTCATACTACTTTCTCGGTCTGTAAGCTCTCCGGAGCATCCATTACTCTGCTATAAACGCTGACACCACGTTTCTCTTCTTCCCTCTCTTCCTTCCAATTTTGGTTATGGTTTTATTTTTATTTCTTCTGCTTGATAACTTTATAAAATATATTGAAACTTCTCTTCCTTGATCTTTGAAATTCAGTCTCTCCTGACCCTTCCTTTATGATCTGATGAAATTCGCTTGCCTGCATTTCTTCCACTTTTCACCTCCTTCCTCCCTCCCTCCCTCTTTACAGGGCTGGGAAAAGTGCATCTGAGGTGTGCCTGGGGCTAGACACCAAGCCTCTGACCTTTCAGCCTAATTTACACACAAATTAGTGCTGCCAGAAGGCCCCTTCTCCCTCTTTGACTTCAAAGGTCAGAACCAATTCTGTTTTACTTTGAAGGCTTATTTGTGGATTAGATATATCTTCATTTGCATCTGGAAGAACCTGGCTCTTTTCTCTTTCTGCATACAGTCTTAAACAGTAACATCAGAGGACCCAAAAATACCTCAAAAAGAGAAAGGTCTGTTTTCAATTTGAGACTTGGGTGAATGCAGTTGGCATCTGCACGTGGATGGTGCTTTGTAAGCACAAGATGCAAATAAGCAAAGAGCAGTAGAGAAAGGGATGTTGGCTTTTTGCCAGTCTAACCTTCCCCATGTGGGAACTCCACGCGTGATCAGTGCCCATCTACGCACATCTAAGCCTCATGCTTGGCAGCCTGACATCTGTCCTCATTCCCTGTTGCCACGTGAACAAATGACAGCCCTTCTTCATTCCACAAAGTGACCAGAGGAATATCGGGCGGCTGGGGAATTGGTGTTTTGTTGCAAAACTGGAGCTGGAAATGGAAGACCTTTCCTTCCCTTCCCCCTTCCTTCCCCCTTCCCTTTCCCTTTCCAGAGCGTGATCTGCACTTCTTCAAAACTTCAGGGCCACCTCCTCCAGCACCCAGCTCTGGCTGGCTAGCTGGCAGGAAAATGCACTTGCAAAGGTAATCGGTGATAGTGCTCCGGGGACAGCAATCTCATTGTCCGCTGGATCAACTTCAAGACTCTTAGCCGAGGTCCTTATTCTGCCCAAGAGTGACACTTTCTATCCTAAGTTACTGACCCCCTGCACACAGCTACGTCATTTTTCCATACCATGTAACTTTTCCCTAGAATTTGCCCTGGCCCTGCATGATTTGGAATGAGGATACTACCTTTTTCAGCAAGAGACACTCTGTAGTTCTCCAAGAAGATGACTTTCAACTTGCTTCCAACCACAGGGTCATTGTTCACCACATCTGCCACCGAGGTGATGAGCTTTATGACCATTTTAGCCATGTGATATCCTGGGGCGGCCTTGGGGAAGAACGTCCGACACGCCGTCAGGTGGCAGCCTCGATGAGGTGGAGAAACGGCAAGACATCAGGGCCCCCACATCCCCCGTGCCCACAATCAACTTACTTTGCCACCGATTATGACCGTTCTGGGCACGAATAACTTCCTGGGGTCTTTCTTAATGCCTGAAAAAGAGTAGACGGGGATGGCCCGGAGCGCGGGCCGGGGCGAGGCCTCCATCGAGCGCGCCCTCCCCGTCCCCGGGGCGCCGTGGCCGCGGGCCGACTCACGGTTGTACATGGTGACCACGTGCAGGCAGTTGAGCAGCTGCCGCTTGTACTCGTGGATCCGCTTCACGTGCACGTCGAACATGGAGGACGGGTTGATCTTCACTTTGTACTCCTTCTCCAGGAACTGGGAGAACTTCAGCTTGTTCTCCTGCGGGGACAGTGCGCCATGCGGAGCCCTTCCGAGGACGCAGCCGCCGTCCGCTGTGAAACCCGGGGGCGCCCTAAGCCGTGAGAACTCGCGCCCCGAGGGGTCTCACCTGCTTCACGTTGGCGAGCTCTCGGAGGAAGACGTCGTCCCCCAGGAGGCTCCGCAGCTTGGCCAGCTGGCTCAGGTCCTTCACGTAGTCTTCCCCGATTTTCTTCCCGTCAAAGGAGAGGTGGTTTTAGTCGGGGTCCAGCCACAGGAGCGGTGTGTCAGTCTGCGGTGGGTGCCTGCCTGCAACAGGACCGCCGCCCCGCCGCCCCGCCGCCCCGCACGCGCAACGGCTACCCCCACCGAGGGGCTGGAACCGCTGCGCGGGGACACTGCGCTGGGGTCGTGGCGCTCCGAGTTAGAACCAGGACACCTACCCAACAGGGCTCACGCGGACCCCGGGTTCTACTGCTAGTTCTTACTCCTCTGCTCACTAAACAGGGTTACCATCTCCCACCTGTGTGTCACAGGCGTCCTGTCCGCCAGCCAGCTCCTCTGTGGACTCCTCGCTTAAAACAAGCATTTCAGGGTGCCCGCCGCGGGGAGTGGAGCGCGGCGCGCACGTCGGGCTGGCGCCAACCCGGCTGCGGACCGCAGGCACGACTCCCAAGGGCACTGCGTCCGGCCGACCCTGACTTCCCGCTCACCTCCGCTATTAACTCTGCGAGCCCGGGGTTGCAGAGTAGGAGCCAGCGCCTCGGAGTGATCCCATTGGTTTTGTTCTGAAATTTGGCTGGTTCTAGCTCACTGAAGTCCTTGAATCTGGAGATGGAAGAGACACATGCCTGAATCTGTCTGAAAGAGCAGGTTCCTGCTGCGTTCAAGGAGCCAAGGGGAGCCCTGGAGAGATTGAAGCTGGAGGTGGGGGGGGCCGGCAGCAGCTACTGCTATCATTCTAAGCAGAGATCCATTTGCAGTTCAACACAATTAGGAGAAAAATCCCAGATCAGATCACCTCCATATGATTTCCTGGCACTGACATCTATACCAGGCTTTTTAGCAGAATAGGGTTTTTTGTTGTTGTTGTTGGTTTTTTTTGGCTCTTAAATCTAGAATTAGGATAGTTCAGAGAGGAAGGCATTTTCTCTTTGAAGAGAAGGTTACTTTGTATAGAAGAAAATACGTTTGCACATTTTGACAGGGCTTTTCTTCATCCCAAAATGCAACCCTGCATTTACTAGCTGATATCAGCACATTAATGGAGCAATGTTTGATCCACCACCACAGGAACGGGGACTCACACTTGGGTCTTCACAATGTCTGAGTGAATTTTAGCCACACCATTCACAGCGTGGGAGCCCACAATGCAGAGATGGGCCATGTTGATCCTTTTGCCTCCTTCCTCTTCGATCAGAGACATCCTTCTCAGACGGTCGACATCTTTAGGAAACAAGGCCGCAATTCTCTAGCCAAGGGAAGAGAAAGGCCTTGCTGGCCACTCAGGTTTAAAGCAACGTTGAGATAATGTCATTCACTTCCCCAGCAAAATCTTTGATGGAGCAAATATGGAAAACTTACTCCCACAGAAAGAGGCTCGGTTAGGGTTACGTCGCCCTGGGGAGATGCCATCCTCCATTTTAGGGTTTTCAAAAAAAATGTCTTTAACAGAGCCCTACCCAGTCTTGAATACTTTTGATGTATCTATGACTGAGAGACATTTGGGCCTCTAGTTTGGTGAGAGGGAACACTGCAACCACCCTTAACATCTCAAGTCCTCATTCTCGAAAGGGGTATGAATCTTTCAAAATGACTTACATCTAAATGCTTCTGATTTATCTCATAAATGATTTCCAAATGTCGAGGAAGCAACTTTTCCACCAGCTCTACAGGCCAGCGCTCTAGGGCCTCTGGGAGCACAGTGTGGTTGGTGTATGCAAAGGTCTTCTGGGTGATCTTCCATGCCTGAGGGAAAGGGAGAGGAGTTAGCTGCTTCCCTCGGCAAGAAGGGTGCCCTGCAGGTGCACACCCCATCACACAAGACCAAACGTTCCTTCAGCTCCTGCCAGTCTGCAACAGGACAGCTCATCCACACTGTTAGACACACTCAATTCCACCAGGTTCCCAATCATCCAGAGACTGGGAATATGGGTTTTTTCTTTTTGGGGTGGGGGGGAAAGCAGCCATTTGTAAAGCTGTATGATAAAACTGAAGACAACATACTGATGAGTCTTCTCTACAACCCTAACACGCCGTTTACTAAAAGCAAAATCTGAGCAATACAAACAAGTAATGTTCTGAGAAAGTACAGAGTATGTTTAAATTCTGATTTGCAAACTGTTGGGGATACTTTCAATTAGCTGTGTTCTGAGGTTGGAGAATTTAACTTAGAATCCTTTTAGACTCAAAAATGGCAATCACAATGTAAGTCTGAGCTAATGAGCTGGGTCCCATTAGCAATGTATTTATTTATTTCTTAGTTTTCCTCCCTGTAAAGCAGTAAGGACAGAGAAATGTTAGCACCGGGCAGACTTTCCCTTTAACCACTGGCAGTTAGCAACAGTAACTTATTTTGAAAAACTGTAAAAGGAGCTTCTGGCAAAATCTCTGAACAACAGATATACAATTTAATTAAAGGAAAAGGAAGCCAAACTATCCAGACCTTGAACCAGGGCAGTTTTTCAATATCCACAAAAATCCTCATCAGCTCCGGGATGGCGAGTGCGGGGTGCGTGTCATTCAACTGGATGGCAACCTGTATGGGGAAGAGGCATCAGCGTGCAGGTGCCGGATGGCCCGGGGTCTGGCTTCTTTATCCTCATGCACGCTGCACGAAGCACCAAACAGAATGCCCACCTCTGGTCAGCGCTTTAAGCATACCACACCTACTCAACATTTTTAGCAAGGAGAAAGAGGAGTCAGTCTGACGGGAAGTACTGATCCCTCAATCGTCTCTGTCTGCGTTCGCAGACTGAATACTTGCCTGGTCTGGAAAGGCATCAAACGCGGTTTTGGCACTGTCGGTGGAGCCGAACTTGGAGGCTTTGAAACGTCGGATGACATCTTGCAAGGTAGCAGCCACCACAAAGTACTCCTGCTTCAATCTCAGCTCCTTCCCTTCAAAAAACTTCAGGCCAGAGAGAGGAGTGAGAGTGGTTCACACTGTGAGGCATGGCCACCATATGCGGGGGATCTCCTGCCCAGAGAACTTGAAGCCTAACGCTCATAGGACATCTGGCGGAGGAGGGCAGGTTGAAGGCCCAGCCTCAGACTTTGCTCTTCCCTGAAGTGTAAAGGGGTCTAAAGAAGGCATACAAATACAGGATGAGGGGCATGGGAGACAAGACAACACCAACAACCTTTTCAAAGCTGAAAAATAGATGGGTGAGTGGTAATTGGGCCAGAAGACCCAGGAAAACTGAATCCTGACCTGCTAGAAGAGAAGAGCCAAAAATCAACTAAACTGACACTCCAAAGCCCCTAAAGGCTCTGACTTGGCAGCACCGGTGCCTTTGGAAGTGGGAAGAAGATGCGGTAAGAGTCAGTCGTGAGCCCAAGCAGCCTCTAGCCTCAGACTTCATCCTCAGGTTCCCCCAACTGAGCAGTCTCCTTCCCCAACGCAGGCAGAAGCCCGACGTGAGTTCTCTGGAGATGGTAACGCAGGGGTCTCTGGGCCGGAGGAAGGCAGGGAGAATCAAAAGCAGGGGTACCACTCTGTACTGAAAATGGGGGAAACGGGTTTAAGTGAAAGTTTATATGCCAAATTGTGGAGACTCTCAGCCTTCTTCTCCCAACCGAATTTCAGAACCCAGGCAGCGAATATCAATTCTTCCAGGAAGGAAGCTGCAAGAGCCTTCTGGAGGTGAGAAAGATGAGAGCAAACGGTCCTGCACAGTGGGAACCTCAGGCAAGATCACGGAGGATGCGTCCGAAAACTCACGACCACATCACCGAGGAACTTAGGGAGCACACCTAAGATTCCACACTTCTCTTATAGGTGATCCGAAGACTTTAAAGAGCTTTAAGCAAGGAAAAAATAACTAGCTGCAGAGGGACAGCAGTTGCAAGATTCCTGGAAGAGGGACTCATGGTTGGAGGAGGGCTATGGCCAAGTTGGGGAGAGTGAATGAGTTTGTTTTTGTAATTACAGTACAAAAATGATTTATCAGCTCATAATTAAAAACAGGCATGACCCTGACAGCTACCTTTTACTCAAAGAATTTAGTTAACTTTGCACCCCATACTAAGTTCGTATCCCCTGTGAATTGCCATAGATGGTTATTTCTGAGTAAAGTTAGGTTTGGTCCTTACGGAAGATAGGAGGATGAATTTCAAGCCCCTTCCGATTAAATAATTCTGCAGGCTGGATTTGGCTAGGCAGCGCTTGGAAGGATTCTTATTTTAACTGACCACGAAACAAAATGACTTTTTGCTTTTGGGTCAGAGATTTTTCTGACATTCACTGAAGTCACAATGTCTCTCTCAAAGGAGAAAATAACATATACCATTCAGTTTCTGAAAATGCTGCAGCAAACTTCATCCTCTGTAGAGACAACAGTTTACCGCTAAGTGAACGCCCAGTTATAAGGACCATTTATGTCCTAGTCTCCCAATCCTTGCTTGGTGCCATCTTTGCAGAACAGAGTACTAATCTGGTTGTTTCTGAGACTTACTATTAAAAGAATAATCATTACAGGGGGGCCTGGGTGGCACCGCGGTTAAGCGTCTGCCTTCGGCTCAGGGCGTGATCCCGGCGTTATGGGATCGAGCCCCACATCAGGCTCCTGTGCTGTGAGCCTGCTTCTTCCTCTCCCACTCTCCCTGCTTGTGTTCCCTCTCTCACTGGCTGTCTCTATCTCTGTCAAGTAAATAAATAAAATCTTTAAAAAAAAAAAAAGAATAATCATTACAGCTTCAAGAAAATAATTTTACCCACATATAAGATAGAGGTAGGTGTACTTAAAATAACTAAGAATCCATAGTGGTCATTTGTGATGCAGTTCCAAGTTAAAATTCTTTTTTTTTTTTTTAATTTCAGCTAAGCTGTTTTTACTGAAAAATTAGGAATAATCACCCATGAGAAAAGATTTCAAGAGATGAATAAGTAGTGTAAGAAACAAGTGTTTGCTCCTGGGTCTGCTCTGAGGTCCAGATCCCCGACCTCGCCTGAGCGTAGAAGGCTGGGAAGAGCCTGTCAGTGAGGGGAAAAGGCCAGGCAGGAAACCTCCAGGGTCGTCTGACTCTGTGGGAGACGCTTCTGTTTGGAAAGGGGAAGTAGTAATTCACTGCGCTTCACTTCATCTTTTATATTCAGGTTTGGTTTGAAATGCACAGACATAACCTCCTAATTGGTTGTGAGGTCAACTAGTCTAGGGCAAAATACCAATGCTGACTTCATGTATTATACAAATTTGTTTTCTGTACTTGGGTGGCAGGGGAAATCTACACAATTCAGGAAGAGATATGGAGATTATTGTGCACTGAAGAAAAAAAAAATCAGTATCGAAGATGTGCTTTATGGGCTATGGAAAAGTGCTTCTGAAATAGGCTGCTTCTGTTTCCACTGAGAAAGCAAGCTTGACCACTCACATTATCATTGGGATAGAGGACCCGGGAGATGTTCTCGGCCAGATTTCGGTCCAGCACAGCCTGAATGTAGTCTCCAACGTTAACTGAGGGGAAGGTTAGAAAAATGAATAAATAGACAAGCCAGCCACTGTTATCGAAGCCCCTTAACCTCACCTGATGCTTGCTGCCTGCCACGGGGATGGAGGGATTCCTACAACTCCTGAAAATCCAGAAGGATTTCCACAACCCTTCATGCTGTGATTCATATAAGAGTCCAGGAGGGCCAGACAGAAGGACCGCTTTTAAAATGTCCTCCACACGTGCTCCGTAAAATGGCTGTTCACTGGAGAGTTCTGATTGGAAACTCAAGGCTTTTCTCTCAAGCTCAATTTGATACTAATTAGCGATCAGAAAGATTACATACACTGACATACACAGAAACCATTTATGTCCCTGTCCCGGGTCCTTGTTTTGTGCCCTCTTTTAGAGCTGGTGATCTGGTTGCCTCTGAGATCAGAAAGATTAAACACACATTCATGCGAGCCCAGGCTGTACTCACAGTCTCTGAGGTTAAAGTCATTTGGCGCCCGCGCGGACCAGAGGCGCATGGTGTTGACGGTGTTATTCATATACCCAGGCACCGGGGTGTCATATGGCAGGGCCAGGACCACCTGTGGGATTAAACCGAAGCAGCTGCTCAGTTTCCCACGTGTGGTGATGTGGGCTGAACAGTGGGCCGGGACACAGCAAGGGATTCTGTACCGACTCAGACCGTGGGAGGCCTAAACCAAGATGGAAGGTCCTAGGTCTGGGGGGGCATGGTTCTGAGGGGCCATGTGGAGCCACCTCCCACTGGTGCAATCTGGATGGCTGGAACTATCCAGACTGATGGTCCACTCTGTCTGTTCCATGTGGATTTCCCTTTGTGTCCCTTGCCCTGATCTGAATGCAGCTCTTTCATGTTTCAGTGAAGCTGTTGTTCTGAGAATAATAAAATATGACGTGCAAAATGACAAATGTGAACCTTCTGCCATCACAAAATAGTAATCAGGGTAAGTTTAGTGCAGGTAATTCAGTGATCTGATTTCAAATACCTTGAAAATTAATGGAACAGAAACATATGAAGATAGATTATAGAGGATGTTGAAAATGCTATGTGAGATTTTTCAAAGTTGCATGAAGAAGAGTTATTTTAGTGGCCTGACAAATCAGCTGATAATTAGCTGAGATGGGTGTAAGAGGTGAGCTTTGGAAAATCTAGCTTGGTCTTTGTGACAGTCATTGAAACAAAGAATAGGAAGATAACTGTATTGCACATGAACTTAAAATTTATGTGGGAAAAGACTCACTTCTATTCGCTGCCTCATCAGTCCAGCTCGAAGGAAGGGGAACGACAGACTAATCGTACTGGAGGATGCTAAACCATTTCGTGCAATCCACTCATTTTGGACATGACAGGAATGAGGCTGAGAGAGAAGTGGCTTACCCACAGTCACAGTCAGTGGTAGGGTTGAAACCTACACAAATCTCTTTAATGTGGTCTGCTGGATTATGAATGAATGAAGCATTAGAGCCTGTATCAGTCAATCACATATATTCAGTCATGCTTCCATGAATACCATGACCTCGAAGTAATAAATCACCCTTCTTTAAATACCTTTTACTAGGAAATAAAGGTCTCTGGAGATTTTTAAAGTACACTGTGATCCTTCAGAAAAAGCTGTTCACAGAGTGGGAGTGAGTCTGGGTTCAAAAAAAACTTGTCCTTCTGACCCTTGAAGTGTAATAGGGATGCTCCCATTGTGGTGGGATCTTGAGAGCTCGGACTTGACACAGGAGTAATCTTTAATCTCGGGCCCCATCAGCCTGGCTTCTTGCTCTGAGTTACAGGGCCCACAGAGGCTCTTCCTGAGGCTTCTCCTTCATAGGTCCCCCCCATACCCGTCATTCACAGGCATTGCCCCAGTATGGCACCTGCACTTCTAATTCTCTCTGGTGTCTGTTTCTCAGAGGAGCCAAGCTGACACACGAATGAAATAGATTGCTCCGTTTTTTGGAAGCTGCCCACAGCATGTGCACACCATGCCTGTCCTCACGCTCTCTGACCTCACCAGCTACAGACCTGGGGCTGACTTGGGCAATGGCTTCCAGAAATCCATAAAGTGCTGCACGGCTGGAGGCAGCTTACCTTATATTCAATCTGTTCCATAACCTTGCCTTTGTGGGCACAGAAAAATATACCGTCTCTAGCTGAATTTCTGGATGTATTATGAAAATGTCTAGAGGTGCTCTGTAAATACAAGGAAGCTCAACAGTGGGACCTAGTGTAAACAGAATATTTCCAGGATTGATTGTGTAAACTGCATACATTTAGATAGCTCAGAAGTCACTGGGAGTTTTAGACACCAAAACCGGTACCAAATGTCACTAGTTTAATACCAAATACATGTATGAATTCTTTGGGCATATTGATTGATTTGTTTGCAGCTCTCCTGACTATATTTGTAACCAACTGCAACTTAGATTGTGTTCTATTGTTTAACCAAATTTAGAAGAAGAGAAACTTATCTTGAAATTACAGTATAGTTTATTCCTTATACTATTACACAATCATGACCTATTTTAGCTTTTAATCTGCTATTTCCTATGTTGAATAAATTCATCCTCAGATAGAAAAATCATTTTTAAATAGTCTTATTTTTCTGAACTGTGAAGAGCTGTAAATGGATTAGCAGAATAAATTATCAGTTAAAAAAGTCAACTATAAAATGGGTCTTGATTCTTCTAAAATAAAATAAAGCATTTATTCATGGGGAATAATCCAAAAACCAACTGAATTTAGCATTACAGTACTGAATTTCACTCACAATTTTGCCAACTAAAAATGTTAACTTGCTCTTTACCATTTTCTTTAGCTTTTAAAGAATGGCCAGTGACATATCCTTCCCAGCCTGAGATCATACTTATTAAGCAAATATCTCAAGTGGAGCCTCCAAAGATTGGACAATGCAGTCTAGTAATTAATAGGGGTTATTTATCAGGAAGTCAGAAGACAGCAGAGCACAAAGCATCACGGGGTGGTGAGAAGTGAATTGATCAGCAACAAGGTAATGCTCAAATCTAGTGGCAGGATAAATACCTAGCCATGAATTCAGTCCACTTAGATTGACACAAGCATTATTTCTCTAGAAGTGATTTTGCACAAAATAACAATACACTTTGCAATATTTTCTATTATTTTTCTTGACTTTGCAATGAATGAAAATTTTGGCAATCCTTTCAATAAAGACTTTAGTTTTAAAATATGTTCCCCTGAGAAGTCCCAAGTAAATGTATCTATGGCAGTGAGGTAAGGAAAGGCAGTTAAATTTATTTAATCTTGGTATCAAAAGCTGTATATAAAACTGGAGAACTAAGCATGAGATTACAGAATTGATTAATCTCTGAACAAGCCGATTGCAAATGACCCTGATAAGTCATTTGTCTTTGGGGAAGTCGCTTGTCTTTTGGTCTCAGCTCCCTTGTTTCCAAAGAGTGGGTTCACTAAGAGAAGGAACAGATTTATTGATAAAAACATACCTTATTATTCAGTACACAATATACCATCCCACACTATATATACATCCCCTCTATGCTACATAGTCACTGTGCTGTACTATACAAAATACTCAGCACAAGGACATTGTGAATACCTGGGTGTCGACCCATTTGGTCCCAGTGTTGGTGTGCTCTACTTTTCCATAGAAGTGCACGGGCAGCATAAACTCAGGCCGGGCCTTCTCCCAGGGGTTTCCATGTCTGAGCCAATCATCTGCCTCTTCTACCTGCAAAAAGGACACGGCTAAGCATTCATTTTTCAGGAAATGTAGACCTTCCATTATCTCAAATCAAATTATATCAAATCAAAAATATCTTTGACTAAATCAATACAAGAATACTGTTTTGGTAAGAAAGATTATTGATTCTGTCAAACTCAGTTCACCTTTGTTAGAGTATTACAACCTAAGTCAACAATCATACTTGTCAATACATATTACAGCATTTAATTCTCATAAAACAACCCTGTAGGATAGTACTATGATTTTTCCCTTTTTAAAGATGAGGAAATTGTAACTTGCTCAAAGCCACACAGATAGTAAATGGTACAGCTGAGATTTGACCTTAAGTGTGTGGGTTCTAGGCCTGTATCTTAACATCTGTGAATACAACTATCCAGCTTGAGGGACAGAGAGAGGCCATCCAGGGATGTTTATAGTTGGATACCTGGGCATGGAGGCTCTTACATGATGGTTTCTGTCAAGATTCTTTTGCCTAGAATGCACAGACCAGTTAAGAAATACCACTCATAGAAAGCTGTCTCTTTTTTTTCAAAGATTTTATTCATTTACTTGACAGAGAGAGAGAAAAAGAGACAGAGACTGAGAGCACGAGCAGAGGGAGCGGGAGAGGGAGAAGCAGGCTCCCCGTTGAGCAGGGAGCCCGACGCAGGGCTGGATCCCAGGACCCTGACTCAACTGACTGAGCCACCCAAGCGGCCCAACAGCTCTCTTAATAAAGCTTATTTCAGTATACATACAAGACACTATTACATTTTGTAGTCTTTAATCCCTTCAGTAATTTTGATCTGATAATGAACTATTAATTATGGTTCATGTTGAAAATAATATATACTAATATGTAAGGAATTTATTTTATTGACAATTTCAATATTTTCCCATGTATTTATGTTAATTTATAACCACATATTTCTCATAAAAAATATTAAAATCATAATTTGTATTTAGGGTATTCCGGACATCAAATGAATTTTGGTTTGCAACAAATAAACATGCCAAAACAAAACCACAAAAAACACATTGGAGAGGGGGGATGTATTTTTAAAGTAAAGACATTATTAGTGAAAGCTTTAAATACTACACATAAATTAAAAATGCGGGGTGCCTGGGTGGCTCAGTCGTTAAGCATCTGCCTTCAGCTCAGGTCATGATGTGAGGGTCCTGGGATGGAGTCCTGCATGGGGCTCCCTGCTCAGCGGGGAGTCTGCTTTCCCTCTGACACTCCCCCCACTTGTGTGCTCTTGCTGTCTCTCTTGCTCACTCTTTCTCTCTAAAAAAATAAATAAAATCTTTTAAAAAATGCAGTTGTGTTTTGACAAGAAAGGAGGGGCTTTTAGGACAAAGTACTCTTGTCAAAGAGATTAGCCCAAATCTGGTTATTTTACTTATTTGATTTCTCACCTACCCCCCCCTTAGAAAACCTAGCTTTAGTTTAAGAAGATTTTGTTTATGAATTATGACACACTGCTGGATATTTCATGACTACCACGTAAATATGAATCCCATGCCTGCCCCAGGCACAGTGTGGAGACAAACAAACACAGCTACTGTCTTTTGAGATATCAGACAAAACACTGATGTCAACAGACAGACAAGGAAATCCACATGCATTTATTCAAACATTGATCATGACTTTATGCAAGAAAGCCAGTGAGCTTCCCATTAACACTAAGTCCCAGCATGGTGGTGAATGAAAAGGGGACTCAGAAACAACATCTGTAAACAGTAGATCTGGGAGTTAGACACGGGAGGCAGGGGGATGCTTCACAGGCAGCGTGAATCCCAGGGAAGGCTGCAGAGGGATGTGAGCTCATCAGCTGATCCAACCTTGTTAACATGCAGATTCTCAGGCCGTCTGGGGAGGGGTCTGAAATTCTGCATTTTTAACAAGTCCCCAGGGGCTGCACATAGTGCTATGACGAAGAAACTGCAACTCAAAAGTTAGACTCCTGCTAAACTAGTCAGAAAGAGAACAACAACAAAAAAATAATAAGATAAAAATTTAACACGGAACCGGTGAACTTCATCAGTGGTTAAGCTTTAGGGAAGTCAGAGTGCACTAGCTTGTGTTAATAACTAGAAACTCCACACAAATAAAGGAGAATATCCACAAAGGATCCAAACGTCCTGACTTACAAAGCACTTTCCGCGGCTCTTAGGCAAGGGCGGGTGGGGGCTTTCAAATACCGGTCAGGGCGAACACCGCTTGCTGTAACCGGAAGACACTCATTTCAGCACGGGGACTGTTGCCACACACCTGAGGGCAGGGCGCGGAGCGGGGCAGCGAGGCCCCACAGCTTCCCTCTCAGACAGCGTGTGCACAGCAGAGCGGACCACGGCTTCCGCGGCATCGGGGCTGCGTTTGCTCCTTCCAGGGCAGGCAGAGCGACTGGCACAGCCGGCGCAGTACTCGTGTGCTGTTAGCCGGTGCTCTAAGTCTCCCTGAGTAATGGCCGACTTCCGCGTGCCCGGGGGACGCTCGGCAGGACGACGGAGCTCCCGCAGTAATGGCCGACTTCCGCGAGTAATGGCTGACTTCCGCGTGCCCGGGGGACGCTCGGCAGGAAGACGGAGCTCCCGCCGAGTAATGGCCGGCTTCCGCGAGTAATGGCTGACTTCCGCGTGCCCGGGGACGCTCGGCAGGACGACGGAGCTCCCGCCGAGTAGTGGCCGACTTCCGAGTGCCCGGGGACGCCCCGCAGGACGACGGAGCTCCCGCTCGCTGCTCCTCAGCGGGCGCCTCCTCCGGCCGGCAGGGGATCGGATGGGAATTCCCTCAGTCGCACAAAGCTGGCGGTTCAGGTCAATGGAGAAACGTCTCACCCCCGCAGGCTGGTCTGAGCAGATCAGAGGAGAAAAGAGGAGCGCCCCCCCCCCACTGGATCCACGGACGCTGTGGAATGGCGATAAACGTCTTCTCCACCTTGCTTTCTCCCGAGGAATCAACAAGCGGGGCTGGAGATTTAGATTTCCGCAGAGCCGCGGACCCCCGAGGGCGCGAACGTGCAGAGCCACAGAAGGGTGGGGAGCTTTCGTTTACACGCGAGCGGGCTCCTGGATGTGGACACGCCACGAAAGAGAACTGACGCAGAGGGGTGGGTTGGGGAGCGAGGAGCCGGCCCGTCAGGCGAGGCGGACAGCCCGCACTTGGCACCTGCCCGGAGGAATTACTCAACGGAGCCTGTCCTCCAGCCGCACGGCAGCAGAGGTCAGCTCGGGGGGCTCTGTGAGTGCCTGAAGTCTAAGAAATGCTTTCCGCCTCAACTGTGGGTTATACAGGCCGTGGAGAACTCGACAGCAAACACACACTGCTTTCCGAGGGCACAAATGATGGAACGCTGTCTCTGGGGAAGCCCACGAATTCGACAGTGGTAACTAGGAGCTTGCTGGGCAGTGTGGCTTGTGCAGGCTTCGCACGGGTTCGATGAGAGGGAAGGTTTCTAGCAGATACTGTGTGATTCCAGGCTGACGCACATGTGACTGTCCAACTTTAATGCGAGGCTGTTGCAGTTGTCTTTCTGTCCTTCTTCCCGGGGGGCCAATTATTTTCATAGAACACTACTGACACGGTTTCAGCAATCCCCACTCGAGTTCATTAATTTTGTTAAGTCAAGAATTTTGGCAATAAAATTATTTTACTTAGGGGGTTCACAATGAACACTTTATTATTGTAAATCTTCCTTGAAGAGAGACTTCAAAAACTACAAGTCCATCAACCTTTAAAAATCTTCCCAGCTTGGGGGTGCCTGGCTGGCTCCGTTGGTGGAGCAGGCAACTCTTGTTCTTGGGGTCATGAGTTCAAGCCCCACGTTGGGGCGGAGCCTACCTAAAAAAAAAAATCTTTCCAGCTTGTGCCATTTTCTTCAGCAATGATGTATCTGATGTGTGTGGGGGCAAGCCCTTCCCTCAAGAGGCATGCTGCTTTCCTGGAAGATACTTTTTGTGTTTTATGGAAATAGTTTCTTTTTTAATAGAATAGTGTTAAAATCCTATTCCACTCAACAATGGATATGGTAAAGAAAATGATGAGTTTTTCTGACTCAGTTTCTAGTCATAGAGTAGTGATAATGGCGAGTGAGATCAGCTTTGGAGACTAGCAAATGTCATGTAGTCTCTCTTTTATATGGACACTAAAAACATACTTCCTGGGTCTGATAGAGAAAGGGACGGTTTCCTGGAATAAAGGCCTTTGAACAGTAGCAAAGTTGGCAGATATGATTTTAAAAGAGTGAACTTTCATTAAATTCTGGGGAAAATGCACTTGAAAAAAAATTTTTAAAGAGGGATTTTCAGGGTTTCTTTTGAATTTTTCACAGAACAGGAAAGAGACAAGAAAGGAAATCGTTAAACAATCAGGGGTATAATGAGTACCACACAGGATACTTTCAAAGAGTGAGAATGGATACCATGTCTTGTTTGGTCAGAAGGTGTCAAAACCTTGGTCATCCCGGAAATGCTCACTAACCTAGGTTTCTCACAGTGAAACTCTAGGTTCCTTCATTGAGGAAGGGAACCCATTATTTTGTTTTTATAACTTCTGTGATTATAACATATGCATTTCTTATGGAATATGAGTCAGCAGAAGAGCAAATATAAGATAGTAAAAGGCACCTGTAATCTTATCTCCCAGAGATAATGACTGTTGAAGCTTTGATGTATTTTTTTCCTAGTACTTTCTCTTTACCTTTTTGGCTTCTTTTGGATAGGTCATAATATGATCTCATACCTCCTTTTCTCAATGAACATAAACAACTTCCCATTTCATTAAAATTAATAAAAATATATTAATAACTATATCAATATCATATAATACCATTATTTATTAAATTATTCTCTTTTCTTAGGCAAAATTAAGGTTTTACTGAGTGCCTATCTGTCTGCCAGACATTTTATATATATATTCATAATGGTTTCATGCAGCTGGTATCTCCATTGTGCAGATGGGAAAACTGAGGCTCAGAGAGGTCAGGTAACCTAATCAGAGCAACACACCGCACAGGGGTAATGAGTTGCACTTAGGCCTCAAATTCGAAATTAGATCTCAGTTAGGGCCTACATGTTTTTTTCCACACAATGCTGCCTTCTAATTTATTTAGGGTTACCTAAGATCCACTGGTCCTCAACAAAATTTGGAAGTTTGTCTTTCAATATGTTTGTCTTTCAATATGCAGCCAGTATTCTCCTTCTCTCATCACATCAAACCTTCTAGTTCCTTCTTCCCTGGTTCAGAGAGTGTCAAAATACTGAGGAAGGAGAACAACAATGGGGTTGACACTAAGCTTATTCTCATCCTTTCTCTCCCTTGGGATTAGCTCCAGCCTAGGTCCCCCCATCCAATCCTGAGCACTCTGCCTTCTCAGACTGACTCATGGAAATGTGGGAGGGGCACAGAGAATGTGGGCTTTTTGGAAATCGAATCCAGTATCTTTTTGTCAATGATGTGTGTGTGTGTGTAGGGGGAAAAGACAGGGAGAGAGAAAGTCTAAATCACACTTAGCATCAGGGAAGACTACCCGCACTAGGGGTGATTGTAGACTCAAAGAATGACCGAAGAGAAAAGAAACAAATACCTAAGAATCCAGGTTGGTTATATAAAAATCAGATGAGAGTCATTTGTATTGTGCAAATTTCTGTGGAACACTATGATTATACGTATTAAGTATGTGCCAGATTTATTTGACATAATCGTTGCAAGACTTCCTGCTTGCAACTTATAAAAAACTTAGAACAGTGAACTTACACGTCTTGTAAGATAAGCAGATTAAGGAGGGCAAGACTCCGTAGAGACAAGACTACTGAACATGGACCTGGAAGTCTGTGGTATGGACCCATGTTTGCCAGCAGGGCCATCTGAGGTAACTTCACTTCCTAAGAGTCTCAGTTTCCCACCTATAAAACAGCAGCATGCTTCCTACCATCAAGTTACAGGGGACAATCATCAGTCAAAAGATGTGCTTCCCATTGTGCGTGCTGCAGAGAACACATGTCACACACTGGAGGGCGTCCACAGTCAGGGGCCAGTGGTGAGTATTCTCAGCGTGTTCTCGTGAGTCAGGCGCTATGGGCGCTGCTTATGGACCTGGTGCTGAATGATCCTGGCAGGCTCTCTGTTCTTCGGGAGCTCATATCCCAAAGGGGGAAGACTGATAGTTTTCACTGATGACAGTCAAATGCCAGAGATATTAGAAAAGCTCTATGTTAAATGTCTATATAAGTCACCCAGAATACTACAAAGGAGAAGTATTTTAATAACAAAATTTTGAGAGCTGGGTCACATACCTGCCATCCATCTCGGATCTTCTGATTGAAGATTCCATATTCGTATCGGATGCCATATCCATAGGCTGCAAGTCCCAGGGTTGCCATGGAATCCAAGAAGCAGGCTAAATTAAAGAGAACACAGGCAAAAGGCAGAGTCATCAAGGTTAGTCCAAATTTTATCTTTCTTTAAAAAACATGGCAGCCACAAAACAGTTTTTCTCTGAGAAACCACATTTATATCTTAAAACACAGAGACGGTTGTGCAGGGGGTATTAATTGCTTTAAAATAAAATATTCATTTATATGAATATTATAGAAAAGTTAGAAAATACAAAAATGAATACAGAAGAAAACAAACAGCGTTTACTATCTCGCCACCTAGAAGTAACACTGTGTATATGTCGGCACTTCATTTGAGAACAGATAAGGAAGCTGGCCTGCCTTAGACATAGCCATTATTGTGTCTGTCACTCACACTGCCCTTTCTAAGGAAAGCTGTTTCTATGGCCCCCTGCTTGAAAAGATGGTCCCAGGAGAATATAATTCACATGTGACCACTTTACCAACTAGCTGGACATCTGTGGCAGACTCTTTTTCTGGCCAGTGGAATTCCAGTGTTGTTCAGATATCAAGTGGCCATATGCTTCAGGGAGCCTGGGCGAGGGAATGAATCTTGCTTTGGTCTAAGCTTCGAAGCCAATCATAGTAATTCTATTTCCTTCACCAGTGATTGGTTTTGGCAAGGGCCAGAAATGACCTATGATCTAATGAGAGGTGCTAGGAAGTCTGCTAGATGCAGTGAAAGATTTCCTTGCTCCTGCCGTTTTTTTTTTTTTTTTTCCCACGAGAGGAAAGCCAAAAGAACCGCAAAGACCCCGAGTTCTGACAGAGTCATGCTGTTGAATAAACTCATCTTGGAATGGCCCAAATTCTGGACTCCTGGTTTAGTCAGTGATAACACACATCCTTGTTGGTTGAACCAATTTTTGTTAGATTTTCCGTTACTTATAGTCAAGAGCATTGATGACAAAGCCCCTGATCCAGAGCAGCCAATCAAAAAGCTGGGCAGGGGCACCTGGGTGGCTCAGTAGGTTAAGCATCTGCCTTTGACTCAGGTCTGATCTCAGGGTCTTGGGATCAAGCCCCACATCTCGGGCTCCCTGCTCAGCTGCTTCTCCCTCTCCCTCTGTCCCTCTTCCTGCTCCTTCTCTCTCTCTCATTCTCTCTCTCTCAAATGAACAAATAAAATCTTTAAAAACACACAAAAGGCTTGGCAGGATCTATGTTGTGGCCAGGTGCAAGCTGAGGGGTTACACCAATCTGATTGTCCTTCTCAGGAATTTGAACTGAGAAATATACAGAAAATGAGGAAATGTACAATAGGATCTAAAACTGAAAAGAACATTTGGAGAGCAAACAGAAACGGGCTGAGTTAGGTTCACAGTGGGACTCTCAAATGGAGAATCCACAAAGGCCACAGGCCAACGCCTTCAAGTTAACGTAATCTCACCATGGTCTTCCAGTCCCTATGCTCCCATGGCCTGCCTCGACTGCAGTCCCTGCTCTCTCAGAGCTGTGGCCATTTGTCTTTTCCTGGGTCTTGATCAAATTATTCTTAGAGCCTGACCAGAATGGGGTCTCAACCTTTCTAGTAGGTCAGAGATGAGGCTGTCTAATGAGAATCACTCAGCCTTGTTCACCACTTCACTCTTTGACCTCACCAGCCAACTGAAGGAGCCAGGTCATTACTATCAGGCACAGAGTGGGGTTAACCCAGCCAACAAATAGGGCGGGGGCCTTACATAAACGAAAGGCAGGTTGGTTGTCATTCTTAGAGGTGTATGCCATGGTTCCGCTGGTCTTCCTACAGCCTCACCGAAAGCCTGCTAAACTGCCCAGTCGTTGACTTTACAAGGCAGTCTCTCTAATATTATAGCAATGTTAATGCACCCTGCAGCTAACGTAGTAAGGATTAAACACCATGAAACACACACAAATGGATTTCCAGTAACTTGAAAGTGTGTGTAAAGTTAAGAGATACTGAAAGTATTTCTGAAAAAGAAGAAACAGATATCAGCAACCTGATAAAGACATGTATGGTGGTACATTTTTATTATTCAATTTAAACTTCACAAGGACACTGTATGTTAATTATACTGGAGTTAAAATAAAAAAATAAATTTCACAATACATCCTCATCGTAAAAAACATTAAAACATTACGGACAGCGTGAGCAACCCCAATTTTGCACTCCTCTCTAGGGAAGATCAGAGGGAGCAGTTTAGTATTTCAAATTCTAGACTTTTTTCCCTCTGGATTTACACATATACTACAGAAATATTTAACTTAAAAAAAATAAATAGTATCACACCGTGTTGCTTTTAATACCACTTGCTTTCTTCCCCGTCCCCCTTAGAGGTCTATCCAGAGAAGCACATATGGATCAATTTTATTATTTTTATTCTTTTATTGCATATTTTTCTGCGGCTACATGTTCCAATAGTTATTCACCTATTCTTAGATCAAGGGATGTTAGGCTATTTATAATATTTTGCCTTAACAGACAATACTGTAATGATTTTTTCACATGCCTCCTTGTGCATGTGTTGAGTATATCTTTAAATACCAGGAAGTAGAATTGCTTGGACACAGGGAAGCATATTTTTAATTTAATGGAGCTGGTATTATCTTTTTTAATGTTTTCCTTTACATTTGTTGAAAAATCATTTCCTAGATAAAGCTCTCAAATTGCATCCATACAAAAAAAGGTATTAATGAACTAAATCATAGCAATAATATAGTAAGTGCATCATTGCCTACCAGTCAATCAGAAAGCAGACTGTCAAGGGCACAAGACAACAACACAATGGTGAAACAACTCAGGTCACACCTCACAAGTGTGTGAAGTGAGCAGCTGTGGACAAATAACAATGAAGGAAGAGGACACTTTGGAAACCCTGAAGTGCACAGGAAGGAGCTGGTTAACTTTGGGGTTTTAAGCAATGTCTCTCTGGTTCAAGTTCCCTTCTCCACTCTTTGTGTAGAACTGATCAAACCATGGCGCAAACTCAAAGACAAAGACATCTGCAGCTGGGTCACACCTTGCACTCCTCCTAGAGAGCCTGTCTGGTTCTTCCGTGCATCTGAGAAGCTGGCAACTGGCGAGACAATGCATCACACCCTCACGATGGCACTTACCAGCAAGCCTCCCAAGACCACCATTGCCAAGCCCAGCATCCTCCTCAATTTCTTCCAACTCCTCCATATCCAGTCCAAGCTAGAGACAAAAGGAAAGCAGCATTGGATGCAGACACAAATGCAGGCCATTTCAGGGAGCACGGGCACTTCCTCCATCTCTGGGTCGGCCATGCAGGGCCCTCTGTGTACTCAACTGTCAGCTCCCTTGGAGTGTTCTGCCATCAGAGGCTGGTGGCTCCATACGAGATGGCCCAGAAGCAGCGTGGGTTCTAAAGGTCCATTACTGGCTTTGTTACTTCTTAGCTCTCTGACTCCGGGCAACATAAATCTCCTTATGCTTCGCCTCTCTCATTTAAAAAAAATGAGGATAACAGTATCTGCCTGATTTAGGGCTGTTATGAATTAAATGAGCTTATATAAACAAAGCATTTAGAATTACCCCAAACAGATATTTCTCAATAAATGTGAGCTATTACTATTTCTTAAAATTATTATTATTATTTTTTTGTGCCGTAGGGGTAAAATCTCAGGGACGGTCCAGCACCACACTGACACTAATCGGGCTGAAGGATTTTGAAAACTATCAAAAAGTATGAGGTCAGACTTTCTGGGATGGACTAAAGTTCATCTTTTCATGACCACAATATATTTACTCAGTAGGGTCAATGGTTGTTAACCCAAAACCAGTTACTAAGTCACTGCCCATGAGGACTGGGACCAGATAGCAGCCCAGGAAACAGCCCTGAGGGCCAGATGGACCAGGGCGAAAATCCTCTACTTTTCTCTAAGGTGGGCAAGAGACTATGGGAGGCCAATGAACATCTGTGACCTTGGTGATGGACAGAACTGGCGGCCAGCCAGCTCCCTGCCCCCGAGCCTTCCGCTCGCACAGCCAGAGGCCACTGGCACCAGTGTGGGCTCATGTCAGGGCTGTGCGGTCCTGGAGATCACTTTGGGCTGTTCATCTAACAATGAGGAAACCGATGGCTAGATAAATTAAATGACCTCTCCTTTGTTGACTAGATAGTAATCTAGCCCATGCTTGTCTAACAATGGTTTATTGTGAAAATGACTGTATTCTTATCTGAAAGTGATGCAAGCCATTAAATTAGACATCATTTAAAAATGGGAACATAATTTACACATGTACAAACATCCATGTCAATCAGAACCACGCTTGAAGTTGATGCCCCAGGTGCCACGTACTTGGATCCCCCCTTACACCAAACGTGGCTTTCCCACACGAGTCTTGATAACTCAATCGTCTGAGAGTTCAAAAATGGCTTTGCCTCCGTTTATTTTTGAAGGGGCTTTCAAACATGCTCCCTGGTGACTAGAGTTTCCTGGGGTCCTTGTGCAAGCCAACCACACAGTGGTGAAGCAACTCAGGTAATAGCACACAACCACGTGAATCGAGTAGCTGTGAACAAGTAACGGTGAAGTAAAGAACAGGCCACTTCGGAAACCCTTCAGTGCTCATGCGAACACTCAGGGTTTCTCCAGTTCTAAACGTGGAGTCTGAAGTAGGCTGCACACCTTGAGGACGTGGACCTGGGTTCCTTCACCCACCTGGTTAGATGCCAGGCCAGGGGAGGTGTATTATTTTCACCTGAGAGCAGGGGAGGCAAAGAAAAGGGAAACGGAGGGGGAGCTGCAACGATTCTTTTAGAGAAAATACCTAACCGCCATGAAGGAAACCAGCCCTTCGTGACAGCAGCTGGCCACACGAGACAATCCCAGGCCCAGGAAAAGGAGCAGTTTCAATGGGCTCTCACTTAGAACGTGTCTTTGCAAATACGCATGGCTCCTTGCAGTCACATGAAGAGGATTAAGAACTATTTGTTTCTTGGCCCGGAGATCCCTGAGGCTCAGGGGAGAAACAGTTAAATATGTTCTGTAAGAACGAATTAGCATATTAAGTTTAAGAGCTGGAGCTCCTCAGTTAAGGAGGGAGTGTATTCCATCTCATTAAGCAGTAAAGGAAGTATGTCGATGTAATTTTAAAAACGTTATTTATACATGTTGCCTTGATATATGAATAAGAGTCAAACTTTGATCATTTTTAAAACTAGATAGGAGGGGGGCTTGGCTGGCTCAGTTGGTGGAGTGGGTGACTCTTGATCTCGGGGTTGTGAGATCGAGCCCCATGTTGGGTGTAGAGATTACTTAAAAATAAATTCTTTTAAAAAAAACAAAAGTAGATGGGAGCACAAAGGAAAACTTGTGATTCTGATAGTAGGGACTCAGGTACATTTAAAAGGCTTGTTCAGAGGCTAATTCCTAACATGTAATTTGCTAGGGAATGCTATCAAAAACTGATTGCAGGGGCACCTGGGTAGACCAGTCGTTAGGCGTCTGCCTTCGGCTCAGGGCGTGATCCCGGCATTATGGGATCGATCCCCACATCAGGCTCCTCCGCTGTGAGCCTGCTTCTTCCTCTCCCACTCCCCCTGCTTGTGTTCCCTCTCTCGCTGGCTGTCTGTCTCTGTCAAATAAGTAAATAAAATCTCAAAAAAAACCAAAAAACAAAAAACTGATTGCAGAAGAAAATTCTCTTGAGGCAAAACCAGTTCTCTAATTTAGTTTCTCTTAAACCGGAGCTCTCCACTAGTTTATATTTCTAATTGTAATAGCCATTGGTAAGAAACAATTTTTCATCCTGTTTTGTTTTTTTTTTTTTTTGGTGCTACATTCCCAAGGTTCCTGAATTGAACTTGAAATTTAAGGGGAGAGAATGAAAGAAACATGGAGACAACGTACCTGGTAAATGGCCTCGTCACAGGCATTTTGCAGGCCAAGGTTGATCATGGTGTTCTGTAATGTTCGGCCCATGTAAAATTCCAAAGAGAGGTAATAAACCCTCTGAAACAAAGAGAGGTCATGTTAATGCTGTAAGGCCAACATAAAAACACAAAAGGTCACCAATGAGAAACAAACAGAAGAGACTAAGGTTCAAATGAGACTCTTAAAGATGGATGAAAGGCTAAATACAAGCAATACTGACAGTCACTGGCTTTGAGAAAAACCATTTTATACCCTATTTTTGGCAAAGTAGTTTTTAACCCCAGGGAGGAAAAAAAAGCAAACTCATCCAACTAATTAGACTCAATGTTGTGTGTTTCCTTCCTGTTCCTGAGCCTCATGAACTAAGCACATGTTTTGGACAAAGAGAAGTCAGACCGCCAGAGCTCACCACCCATTTGTATGAGTCAGGTGGGTTAGACTGTGCTATCTCTACTCCTCCGGAAACGTGAAAATTAATTCCTTCAAGACACACCCAGTGGCTAGAACATAGCCGGTGTGTCTGATTGCTACAAGGAATAGTATAGTTAATTATTTTAGAATAAATCATTCTAGAAAGGCTGTGGTCTGGCAATAACAAAGACTACCTCAGGTTTACTGGTGTTTGTTCTTGATGAAATGGGAACTTTCTCTATCAACTTAGCAACTGTTTGCCTTTGACATAAAGCCAGGTAAATACTATTTGAGATGAAAGTGAAAGGTGCCAAGGTCAGAGTTGCCCAAAACCTTTCAAAATACAAGCTAAGTTTACTAATTAAAAAAAAAAAATAACGAAGATCGGTGAGTAACTTCATCATCCCCTTTCACAATACACCTTACTTCCCGTATCACTTCCCCTTTTCTTTTTCACCAAACATGAAACAACAAACATCTATAAATGCATCAATATAAAGTCACTTCAAATTTTAGGGATTCCTTCATTACCCAATAGGAAGAATGCAGAAGAAAACTATTTGGTCCACCCAAAAATATAAAAAGAATATAGCTCAATATCACAAATGCCTATTATAATATTTAACTCATTAGTTACACATATATTTAAAAAATATTATATGAAAATGTCAACTTAGAATTTTCACTTTTTCCCATTTTCATCTTATGAAGCAACTGAATTCTAAGTGTTCCCATGGATTTTCAACCATATCTTAGTGGGTCATATAGCATGATTTTCCAGAACATATCCTCATTATATTTATCCAAGGTGTTTGAATATCTATAATGCTGTCATTAGGGCCCTCATCAGCTTATTAGCTGCCTCTTTCCGAGTCAGGAAAAGGTATCTTTTCTGAGGAGGAAACAGGCCAAAGAGGTGTATGACCCCACTCCCCTCCATGGACACGCCCCTGTATACAAGGGTATTGCATCAGAGGAAAGACTATCTCCAGCCACAAGCCACGTTTACTTAACATCAGGGCAGTCTCTCCCATTCTTCTCTATGTATCCATGATCTCAATAATAAAACCACTATGCATTGCTCGTTTATGTTTTAGTGGTTTATAAAAAGCTTGTTTGCAAATACCGTATATGTTCCCAACACTTGCAATCGTGAGTTCACACCCCCAGATGACTACATCTGTGTTAAATTTCTTTGCTTCCTTTTTTTTTTTTTTTTAAAAGGTTTTGTTTACATATTTTAGAGAGGGAGAGAGAGCCAGCAAGGGGGAGGTTGGCGGGGGAGAGAGGCAACCAGACTCCTTGCTGAGCACCGAGCCCCACATCAAGAGTCGGGGGCCTGGACCTCACAACCCTGAGATCACGACCTGAGCAGAAATCAAGAGTGGGACACTTAAACGACTGAGCCACCCAGGTGCCCCTCTTTGCTTCCCTTTTAGTGATTCCAAATTATCATGGACTTCAGACATTTTAGGACATTTCAAGATCTTCCTAAAAAAATGTTCTTGCTTAAAATAAAGTAATTGAAAAAGTACCTCATTACATGATAGGCTTTACAAACACATGAATTTAAGGTGATTTCCTATTTTCACTTAAATAATTTTTTGGGAGGGGAACCTCACCTCATATTTGGAGATATATAAGACCTTGAAAAATTGACATACTCTATCTTCTAAGTCAATGATCTCTAAACACTTAAAACATACTCCTGGTAGTAAAATATTGGAACATCTCCAATACACCTTATAAATTACATGCATGCATTACTATTACTGATACTTTATATTTTACATAAAGTGAACATCTTCAAAAGGCCTATAAAGATAACGAAGACATAACAATAACCAGTATTTAAAAATAATGTTATTTTTAGTCCTAGCGTCAATCAGAGGCCCCAAGTACTTCTGGGAAGACCTATGAAGAGGTGACAACACAATTGTGATTTATAGGACAGGCAAGAGTTGAGCATGGAGACACATGAAGGGGGGGAGGGCATCCCAAATGACAGGTGCATTGTGGGTAGAGGCCCAGAAGTGGGGAGTACAGGACATGGACAGGGACAGCAGATTGGTTTGGTAGGAGAGCAAGGTGAGCCCAGGAGGGTAATGGGAGATAGGATAGGAGGGACAGCTTCACCTGAACTGAGAAGGGCCTTCAGTGTATGCCTGTGACAAGCAGTGGGCGCCATGATATCTGAACAGAGGGCAAGATGTGTTGCTTCAGGAAGCTTAATTGGACCACAGCACACAGAAGGAGATGGGATTGCATACCCAAATGCCTTCCAGAGCCAGGCAGAGGAAATACATGTGTAATGGGGGTCACATGAAACAATGAGGAGTCCTGGGCCAAGAACTGGCGTGTATGTGTCCTGCTTGAGGGCACTGAAAATTTAACTGCTTAAAGGTGTCTTGCTGGCCAAACGAAACACAACAGCTAGCCCATGTTCGGCTGCATGATGCCAGCTTTACCGCTTGTGGGAAGCAAGGTAACCACATAGGGGCCTACTTCATACACCAGTAGCACGGGCCTCCAGCGCAGAGAAGGGAGAAGGTAAGAGAGTGGGTAATTTCAAAAGAACCAGCAGGAACCAATGGAATCTGGCAACTTGTTGAATGGGGAATACAGGAGGAAATCAAAGGTGAGACTCAAGCTTTGTGTCTGGGTGACTGTCAGGATGGCAATGCCATTAAAATTACAAAGAGAAGATAGGCCAGGATTCAGACAGGTGATGATTTGAGTTTGAGTTCACTGAGCACTCAGGGATGTAGGAATGGAGTTTGAAAAGGAATTCACGCTAGAGGTCCAGATCTGGGATTCATCTGTACAGTCACCAGAGAACAGGGGCGATGGGAGGAAAGCTTGGACGCACTTACGGGCTCCACTCTGCGTTCTAATGAGGGCAGGGACCTTCTGCTTAGGGGAACAACTGCCACAGAGGAGATCCTTTGTTAATGTGTGGAATGAATCTTGTTCGCTGTTCTAACCCCGGCGTATCACCGTCAGAATACCTGGTTTACACCTGCACTCAGGAAAGTGCTGTCCAGGTTAAAACTAGCCAGAGGACAGGAGAACAATAAAGTACCAGATAAGCCAAGGGAGGAGAGACACACGAGGTGAGCGAGGTGAGCGTATTAGATGGTGCTAGAGGCTATGGAGGGGTGCGTGGGGGGGGGTGTGGGTGGGTTTTAAAATAGGGCTCATCGTCTCACTCTCCAGTTTAGAAGCTTAAAAAAATTATTTTTAATGGGAGGTGTAATCCCTTCTATGCAAATAAAGAAGATAGAGTAAATATAAGTATACACCAAGTGTTTTCTAAGATTATATTTTAGCAGTCGCCACCTTTGGGTAGAGGCGTAGGCCTCTGGGCTGCAGGAGCATTTGAAAGCTTTGTAACAGCTGTAGTTTCTTATTAGAAGAACTTACTTTCTTTTGCTCATGGGTTCTTTGGACTAGTCTTCCCCCGCCCCATGTTTTTACATATTAAAATATTCCTAATAGATGTTTATATGCATTTTCCACTGCCTCCTGGATATATCTTTCACCCTTTCCAATACGGCCCCAGCCAGTTTTTCCAGTTTCTTCTTCCAATACATTCTCACACCCACACAATACCTCTCCCTGCCCGGTCCTTTCCAACCTCCCCCGCCCCCACCTTCCCAGATTGGCCAGGTGGAAACTGTGTCCCTCTGTGCGCCCAAAAGCTTCCTAAGGAACCTTGCATTCCAGCCCCCGAGCAGTGGATAGGGGTGGTCTGTGCACAGCCTTCCTCAGCTGCTCCTGGGGCAGGTCTTAGAGTCAGGGCATCTCCTGGCCCTCGGCCCCCACCCCGCAGGAAACAAGGAAGTGCAGGAGCTCCACACCCCACTCATCGCAACTAGTGGGAGTGACGGGGCGGAGCTCTGACCGCGGGGCGGGACCTCTGCCCCTCCCTCCTCACCTCGCTCAGACCCCACGAGAAGCCCGGCTCATCCACGCATCCCCCAGGCCAGCCCCTCCCCAGGATCTCGGGGCAGTGAGGCACCTTCCTTCGACTGAGTCTTCTTTTCTGCCTCCTCCCCCACCCCAGTCCCCGCTCTTAGTACCATTTGACGGCGTCTGTGTTTGTCTCCCTTCCCTGAACTCTGAACTTCGCCTGAGCGCGGCTCTCGTCGGTTCTGCTCGGGCCGAGCGGCCTAGAGCTGTGCCCGGCGTGCACACCGGAGGCGCCCCGGACCCCCTAGCCAATGCTGATGGAGATGCTCCCGAGTGTGTGAAATAAGCGGACAGACGAGGGGGCCTGGGCGTCCCCCCCCACCAGGCGGCCCCAGGAGCCCAGGGCTCGGCTGCTCGGGCGGGGCTGGGGTCGGCCGAGCGGCGCAGCGCCGGCCCTGGGGCGGCTCCCCCCCCCCGACACGTCCGGGCCGGCC
>NC_048237.1:26080962-26214921 GCF_002007445.2 Ailuropoda melanoleuca
CCCGCGTTGGGGGAGGAGGCAGGGCCTGGCTCGCCCGGGGCTCCGCGGCCGCAGAGGCGGGGGCGGGGGGCGAGGGGGCGCCTGCGGCCGGAGGGGCTCGGACCCCGGAGCACGGCTTTTGTCTGGCGGCCGTGTTGTCGCGCCTCCTGCCGGGAGGGTCCCCCGTGAGCACCTGTCGGAGCCGCGCGCTCGTCCTTCGGCGGTGCCGGCCCTCGTCGCTGTGCCCCTGGATCCCAGAGCGCACAGGGGATCCGGGCGCCGCCCTGCTCTCAGTTACTTCCCAGGACTCGGGGACTCGCGTGTCTCGACTGCTCACCCCGGTCCCCCGGCCGCGCCCCAAAGCGCCCGACTGCTCAGCTGTAGAGACGGGTTCCTAAGCCCTGAGTTGGGTCTCCAGTTTACAGGAGACCTGGAAGAGAGCTTTGGAGGACCTGTTCACCGACTTCCAATTGATTAGGTGCCGGGAGGTTTTATGTCGGGCCTCCCGTTTGAATTACCCTTTTGAAGGAAGGTGGGGCGGAGTAGGGAGAAAAGAGAAGGGTGGGCGCGGGCAAATGAGGGGAGAAGTCACGGAGCCGGTTGCCTTGTTTACATAAAACAAAGCAGCCAGCCTTCATCTGCAGTCCGGGCTCCCTCCGCATCGGTGGGGTGTGTGTGTGTGTGTGCTCGCGCGCGCGCGTGCGTGTGTGCGTGTGTGTGCGCGCGCCCCAAAGGCAAACACGTGGTATCTTAGGGTGTCGGAGGCTTTTTCTTCTTCAATAAAGGGTAGTATCAATCTATCAGACTCTGTTAGAAACAGCCCATGGCCGGAATTGCCAGCCCTGCCAGCAACGACTTGTGTTATCCTGGTTCTCAAGGACCGCTCCCCGGTGGGCTCTGTGATGACACGTCGCTTAGGAAGAGCTCAACAAACTGTCAAGACCTCCCAGGACAAGTCTAAGTCGCCCGTTGTCGGAAAAGAACCTTGGGAAAGTGTGTCAGTCCGGGTGTTCAGAGAAGCAGATGCTAAGACATGATTAAACGTGCAAAGATTTTTATCAGGGCAAACACCTGAGGGAGAGAAAACAGAGAAGCAGCCAAGTTAGCCTGGGAGAGCATCGGACCGTCCCAGGCTGCCCTGCAGTTCTAGGAGGAACCAGCAAGGCCACCGGGCTGTTCTGGAGCCAAAGTCAACATTCAGAAGTGTCCCCATGGTCTCTGAGTCAACCGTGGGAGCACGCCCTGGAGGTGTGGCCTCCGCACTCCTCAGCAAGGGCGTCTGGGGCCCTTGGTCACTGTGCTCCCTACAGTCGGAGGTCTCTGAGCCCCGTTCTGGTGGCCACCACAGAAAGATAAACACAGGTTAACGTAGAGAAACATAGGTTAACAGTCACTGTGTTTCAAGGAAGAGCTGATCGCGTTGGCTACCATCTTTGGGTTCATCAGACCCACAGTGAGCACTTCCGGAAGGCTCTGGCTAGGCGCTCCATGTGCGTTCCCTCATGTAATCCTCTCACCAGCTCTGTGGGCAAGTTGTAGTTTTCTTCCCATTCGATGGGGAGACCGAGGCTTAGAGAAGGCAAGTAGCTTGCTCAAGATCACGTAAGGAAGGGGCTCACGGGGTTTTCAGATCTCTGCGTGTTGTTGTCCCTCTTCTGAAACAGGGCTTGGGGTCTGTTTTGTAAGCCTGAGTTCTGACTGTGCCTCAGCTGACCTATTTACCCTATCCGTTTGGTTTGTTTCGTACTGTCCCCTGGCCTTTTGACCTACTTCCAATCAGTTTTGAAATCCAGGGAAATGTCAGAAGTCCAGAGTGGCCCCACATCAGGTCACCTGCGCTCTGGAGATCAGCAGTGTGAAAGGTGAGCTGAGGTCTATGTTCAGTGAGCGTATTTAAGTACATTCCACTCAGTATATTTAATGTATGAGTCTGTCAACCAAGGTGACTACCTAGGCTCTATTGTTTTAAGTAAGGTGACTGAGAGCCCAGATTTATTATACTACTGAATGCCCTTAGAATCTGGAGACAGCACGGCTGACCGAATTGCCATCTCTGTAACTGGCTGTGACTGTGGCCATTCACATGTTACCTGAATATATTTGGCTTATCTTGAAGCAAGTGAGTGTTTCTGGCACTTTCAGGTCCTGTCATATTTGATTTGCTCATTAATACAGTAGTTTGGCTCGTTAGGTGTGGTCCAGTGGGAGTTCCCGAAAAGCCAGAAATATTTAACAACCTGTCTTTCCCCGTCCATCGCATCACTGACGGTCTTGATATGCCTGGTGTGGAGTATGTTGAGAATGGAGAATCACTTAGTGCCTCAGGTTCGACTGCTGCGAAATCAGGCTGAAGCTCTCTGTCCTATTCACTCCACAAGATGGCTAAGCTCAAAGAAGGAATGCCTGGAGAGATACTAGGATATGTTATAAGCGCTCTTAAGATGTAAATTTTGGGTTTGGGATTATGTTTTGAAATATTACTCAATATTTTAATGTTCTCCCTTGAGGAGCCGGTCTAGCACTTGTGCTTAGAATCTCTGAGGAAAGACGGGAGCCTTCCTGGTTTGGGACTGTTGGCCTAGGTTAACATTTGGGAGATGCATGAAAAGTAAGGGCCAAGGGGCTGAGGAGACGGGGGCAGGAGTGAGAAGATGACATAACAGGTGTGGGGGGAATAACGATGTCACTGGCCTTGCAGCGAGGAGCCTGGAGCCTGCTTTTCTGGGAGGCAGCAGGAAGCCCAGGTAGCCTGAGTCTGTGAAAGCAGCCTGAAGTTGCTCTGCTCCCTTGGAAGATCCAGGGAGGTGGTGGGACCCCACAAGGAGGATGTGGCTGCTTGGAGGCTTCCAGCAGTCAGCGCTTAGATTGTTCACAAAGACTCCCAGCCCCAAGGAGCCATTGGCTGAAGGCTGGGTGTGAAGCTGACTCAGAGAATCCCCAAGGGGAGAGATGTCAAGGCCTGAGGCTTCCATCCCCCACCCCTTCCATGGTGGCTTGGTCTCCAAATGAATGGACCAATTGACTGAGATCACATTTTCCCCCTTCTGGAGGAACAAGGGCTCAAATTAGAAATTAAGCTGATACATGAAAAATAAAGCTGCATTTTTTGCACAGCTGAGTTCGTACGCTGCTTGTGTTTGCTTTAGCCTGTGGTATTCTGCGAACGCAACAATGCATGTTTCAGAAAAAGCTTTGGCTTGTTATGGGAACGAATGACAAGATGAATTCTGAGAAAAGTTTGCAAAGACATATGAACAAATCTTGACAAATGAAGGGAAGTGAGAAATGTGCTAAGCACAGGGTTTCAGCAGATAATCGTGATGCAACATGCCCTAGAGGCAACATCCCAGTAACCTTGTCTCAGGCCCTTGGTCATGCAGACTCCTAAGTGAGCACATTTTGACTTCCCCTTTGCGTGTGATTAATTGTAAGCATTAAGCATATAAAGCATTAACCATAAAAAACAAACTGTGGTTCCCTGAAAAGCTGTGGTTCTCCTATACAAGTATTATTGGTTTTTAGAATTTTGTTTCTTTAGGGAGTAAATCTGAGGAATCACCAACACAGGTTCTCAAATGCCAGATACTTACTTCAACATTTCTGAGCTGCTTAATTACCAGCCTTTAAAGCTCTAATCAATAAGGTGTTGAGATACTGAGGGCTTAAAACATATAACACAGAGAAAAATAGCTTCCTTTTCACTTAATATTTTCAAGGATGGAGCCTGGGAGTTGGGATGATGTATTAAAAGCTATTCTCAAACACAAATGCAGGGCTCTTTTTTTTGCATGTCTTGTTGTCTTAGATGGATTGTAGTTCATAAAGCATAGTTTTGCATAGCAAAATCTATCTCTGTTTTTCATTTTCAATATTTCTAATTTATTGATTTATTTGAAAAATATTTGTGCAGTGCCTACTATGTATCTAGCGTTGGGCTGGGCACTTAAGATGCATCAGTGAACGGAACTGACTGTAGAATAGCCAGATACATTGTTTCCCTGGTCTTCTGTTTTCTGGGGACTACCCCCCTCTCTTTATTTTCCCCTCACCCTTTTATATTTAAGTCTATATTATACTTATTACTCATTTGATGACCTGGCCCGGTTTTACAACCAAGACTACAGGATTCCCCTGTGGTCATGTCCCAGATGAAAGAAGGACTTGGAAGTATTGGCCAACTTGAAAAGTTAACAAAGTAATCATCGAATGAGTACCCACTGTATACAAGGTATGGTGTTCACTGCTAATGGTGTAAAAAAAATAATGGCCACGGGTCTCTGCCTTACCAAAAACTTTTAAACTATGTTAAGGTACCACAGTCAAATGAAAATACAAGGTAGGGGCTGCCTGGGTGGCTCAGTTGGTTAAGCATCTGACTCTTGTTGTCTGCTCGGGTCATGATCTTAGGGTGGTGAGATTGAGCCCTGGGTGGGGCTCCACGCTGGGCAAGGAGGATGCTTAAGATTCTCTCTGTCCCTCTCCCTCTTCCGCTCTCCTCACTCTCTCCTTAAAAGAGAGAGAGAGAGAAAGAAAGAAAGAAAGAAAGAGAAAGAGAAAGATAGAGAGAGAAAGAAAGAGAGAGAGAGAAAGAAGAAAGAAAGAAAGAAAGAAAGAAAGAAAGAAAGAAAGAAAGGAAGGAAGGAAGGAAGGAAGGAAGGAAGGAAGGAAGGAAGGAAGGAAAGAACATACAAGGCAGAACATACTAAAGGAAAAAAATAGCCCAGATCTTAAGTGCTATCTAAGTTCACAGGAAGGAAAGAGCAACTTGTCTTTGTCTTGAAGTCAAATGACAACAGCTGATTCTCCTGTTTCTCTTACTTCCTGGAAGTTCTATGTCCTCCTCCACCCTCTTGAATGATACTATCTTAGTCATGGAATCATAATACACTTCCAGTTTAAGATGAAAACACGAAGCTTCACTTCACTCATAATTTTCATTATGAGTCATCTTTTATGTTTTTGAGGATAAGCTTTAGTGTGAGAACTGCAGAGACAGGCATGAACCAGCAGGTGGAGGAATTTGTCATTTGAACTTGACATCTCAGGTTATCCAGTGTTTAGGCAAGGTGGTGATTGCAATTTTAATTACTGCTTTATTTCTCTTTCTTTGTTCCAGATATTTACACACCAAAACACCCTGAAAAAGATACCCATAATCCGAAGAAGATAAATCGAAATTGATTATTTTTATCACTCCAGCCAGAGCATAGATGGCACTTTCTCCCTTTCAGAATCTTATATGTAAAATATTGAAATCTAAAGAAATAATTTTTTTTAAAGATTTTATTTATTTATTTGACAGAGAGACAGCCAGCGAGAGAGGGAACACAAGCAGGGGGAGTGGGAGAGGAAGAAGCAGGCTCATAGCGGAAGAGCCTGACGTGGGGCTCGATCCCATAATGCTGGGATCACGCCTTGAGCTGAAGGCAGACGCTTAACCGCTGTGCCACCCAGGCGCCCCCTGAAGAAATAATTTATTCTGAGACAGAATATTGGAGAAGTCTTAAAATTAAAAAAAAACACGGGATCTTAACATTTTTTTTTAGATTTTATTTATTTATTTGTTTATTTATTTATTTGACAGAGAGGGAGAGAGGGAGAGGGACAAGCAGACTCCCCACTGAGCAGGGAGACTCACTCCCTGAACCCTGAGATCATGACCTGAGCTGAACGCAGACATTTAACTGACTGAGCCACCCAGGTGCCCCCGGGATCTTAACACTCTTATGCTAGGTTTAGAACACACTCAAAGTTGGGTGTGCCAGTGGGCTTCCCAGCCAACCATGAGTTTACAGGCTTAGAATAGCAGAGTAGCGGGGTCTCCACTGCTCACTCACAGATTTCCGAGCCCATCTGGGCATGTCTGAACTGGTGAAACAGGCCTGAGTGAAGCCAATGTGCCCAGGGGAGGTTGAAGTCATCTGGGAGGAAGTCAAGTCATGCCCATCGTGGGGTTTAGGTGTATTTGAGCATGTCTAGCTGTGGGTGGCTGGTGAGGTCTGAGGGGCTTCCTGGCTGACAAATCAGCCTGAGGCCAGAAAGAATCTGCCAATGAGCTTGAGCCTGGAGGAAGGCTTCGCTCTCGGAGGGGAGCGGCAGGTCTGACCTCGCATTGTGGCCACTTCACGATTGTGTTTTCTAGTCTAGCCACTTAGAACCATGTGCTTCGCGGGGACATCGAGGGCTGTCAGTAAAAACGGACTGAGTTTTCACACTAAGTTTTGCAAGAAAGTACTCAGATTCCAGGAGCTCTGTTTCCCCTTCCAACGCAAACAGGTGAGTCATTCTCCTGCGCCTCACCCTTGCACAGCTTGGAGGAGGGTCTGGAAGAGCTGCTCGCTCCAGGGCAGAGGGGTTGCCAGCACAATTGGGAGCAGGTGGAGACACCTTCTGGAGACTCCCAGAGATACAGGACTTGTTATGCAGGGGTTGGAGATTTCGTAGCAAGAACCAGTGACATTGTGTTGGAGTTAATGGGATGTCCTCTGACTCAGAGGCTTCTAAGAACTGAAGAAAGAGGCATTATGGATATACTATTAACCAGGTTCTCAGAATTATAAAGCACTTACTAAAAGAATCTTCAAAACCATGTCTCTGTTTTGATGTGTAAGCTCTTTTGCAAAACTCCATTTCTTGGGTAATATTTTTATAGCAGTAAAACATATGCTGGTGAATAAATCTGAGGTGCGTATCACAATGAATTTCATAAATGAATAACTCACGCAACCTCACCTAGATTGATCTGCAGAACATTATGAACAGCCTAGAAGCCTCTCTTGGGTTACTTCCATTCTCCCTCCCTAAGGGTAATCACCACGCCGATTTCCAATATGACAAATTACTCTTGCCTTTTTTAACCTTGAATAAATGCAATTATACAGAACATCTATATTCTGTCTGACTTGCTTTACTCAGTACTATGCCTGCAAGTTTCATTTGTGTTCTTGCCAAATCTCATGTTTTCATTGCTGTATAGTATTCTATTACATGAATGTAGCACAGTTGCATTTATCTGTTTTACTGTTGGTGGACATTTGGATTGTGTCCAAATTTTGATTATTATGAACAAGCCTGTCGTAAAGATATCAGTACATGTTTTTCCTGCATATATGCCCTCATTTCTGTCGAGAATGTTAAGGGCTGGATCTGATAGATAAGTTTTAATGGCATCTTTTTTCTTCCTGATATAGAAAATGTAGTTTGGCTACAGATGTACAGTTCTCTTGAACTAAAGGGATTGAAATAGTGACGGAAGTAATTTGACCAGAAGCCTAGGAAGAAAGCATTAGCATTACTTGGACTGGCTGGGTACTGGTACTTGTGAATCATTGTTTGTTATCATAAGTTATAATAAATGGCAACAATGTGACCTATATCATTGCTCACAGCAAATTTAGAGACAATTAGGATAGTTTTCTGCTGCTACCTAGAATATTTTAGGATCTCTCTTCCCGGAAGCTAATTTTTATATTAACCTAAGGAAAGTAATTAAATTTTTTTACAAATTATTTCTGTCCATCAGTGGAGATAGTTAAAAGATGGTTGCAGCATTCCCAGTTTGTGGGGTTTACCACTGGAAGCTGAGAAATATCAGTGGGTTTTCTAATTTTTAAAAATTTTTAGTTAATCTGTTGTACGTGTTAATCTTTGTGTTTCATGACTTTAAGCTATGAAGACTGAATGGAAGGGAATAACACTAAGTTTGGGTCCCAAGAGACAAAGAGGCTGTAGGCCTCCCCCAGAATCTCTGTGGCCAAAAATATTCCCGGGGTTAAAGTTACCAGAAGCTCTTGGTCCAACACTGCAAATTCTGCATCTAATCTCCTAGACTGTCACTTGGATTTGTTGAAAACTAACATTATTTCTACTTGCTTTCTAATTGTAAAACTAGTATGTGTTTATCCTAGAAAATTAGAATGGCATGTAAAAGTATATCAAATAAAATCTCATGTAATAGCATCATCCTTTGTTCACATTTTGGAATATTTTCTTTCAGTTTTTACATTACCCATTTTTTTACATAGCTCTTTTCTTCAATACATGTTTTTGAGAACTTCCTATGTACTGATGGCACAAATGAATAGAACCAGAGACCCTGAATTCTCTTAGGGTCTTTAAGACTTGAGCTTACCCAACAGAATCCAGAACAGCTCCACCATCAGAGATGGCAGGGGCTGGGAGCAGTGACCTCCCAGGAAAGAGATAACATAGTGGCTCTGAGACTGCTGTCCTTAGAAAGACTTGCTTGCAAGTTTGGCCCTTGTGCAGCACCTGCAAACTTAGAATTCAGGTTTTCTCACTATTCCCTAACTGATAAGGATGGTTTGCTGTACCAGGCCTAGACTGTGCAAATGATATGTTTATGCTGAACACCTGTTCTTCTGGGAGTCTGGGATTTTGACACATGGTAGGTCCCTACATGAGGAACCTCCAATAAAAGCCTTGGATACTATGGAAGCTCTAATGAGCTTCCCTGGTAGACAACACTTTGCATGTTTTTCCACATGTGGTTGTTGGAAAAATTAAGTACATCCTGTGACTGTACTCAGAGAGGTTTCTGGAAGCTGGTTCTAGGTTCAGCAGGACTTTGTCCCATGCAGTTTCTTTTTTTCTGATTTTGCTTTGTATTGTTTTGTTGCAGTAAACTGTATGTGTGAGAGTAACTATACCCCGTGACTTCTTCTAGCACATCACTGCACATAAAGTTAGTCTTGGGCACCCCCAGTATGGTGACCCACTGGGAAATTAAGTTACCAGACAAGTCATTACCTCTACTTTCATGGTGAGCCTTAGGATAAAGCTGAGAATACAACTCTTTGAGTGAGTTTCCTCAAATGCGATGCTCTGAGAGTAGAGACTTAGGGAAGATAAATGGTTTAATGTCCTGGGTAACTTACAGCCACAGGAGAGTGGGGGAGACTGAAACTGAGGGATATGCATCTGTTCAATCCACACCCTCCTCTGCCCTGACCAGTCCTATTGCTGGAGAAAGTCTCACTGGGTTGAAAAAGAAAATCTTAGCTACCAATAGAGTTCAATATACCCTCAACACAAATATAGCCAAACATTTAAGGCAGACCAAAAGCATATAGGCATGGATTCAACAGACAGAACTGACCCACAGAAGAGAAAGAGTTAATACAGGAAACAGAGGAAATCTTAAAAATAAGGACAAATATGTAATAAAATTGAGAAATTTTTATTGATAGAGTTCTTCTTACCGAGAGCATGGTACGTGTTAGAAAAAATGTGTTGCTTGGGTGCTGGCTTATTCTCAATCAATCCCGGGCATTTTGGTTTACTCTCTAATCCCCAAATCACTTGGTCTCAAGCACTGAGACACTTCTCACTTAAAACTGGGACTGGTTTATATGAGTTACTTAGCATCTTTAAAGACTTGGCAGAGAGGGTGGTAATAGAAGAGAATTATGTCACAACACAGGAAATATCTTGAAATCGATGATCAGATATCACTGTGCCCAAAGACCATCAGACACACTGTCAGAGGGCGTTCCTTTCTGGCTGTTTCTTTCCTTGGGTCCTATTATGCTTCCATGTTCTTAGAGACCACCCTTTTAGATCAGAGTGGCTTTTCCCATCTCCTCTTTCCCTTGAGACTCCCAAATGCAATCTCTGGGCTGCCAGGAGGAAAAAGAAGTCTCTTAAAATGAAATAAACTAGCAAACTCAAATCTATCTGTGCAGAGATGAAACACTCACATTACCGCACTGAACAACTTAGCTCCACATTCTCCCAGTCATCCATCCTTGCAGGGCTGGGCTGGGGGTTCCTTTCACATGATCAGAGTTCCCCTTAAAGCGTTTTAATAAAAAAGGGGGGGGAAGCAGTTTTCCCCCAGAGCCGGTGTCTACGGTGCTCTCCACAGCGCAATAGCTGCAGCTTAAAACATTCCAGTCCTAACACACCCTCCCTTTAGTTCTGCTTCACTGAGAAAGGTAATTTTTGTCATCAAGAATATTAGCACAACATCCTGAGCGTGCCTGGCCTCTGAAGATCCTCCTGCCTCAGGCTCCATGAGCCAGCATCACCCCCATGGCAGGGTACCCCGTCTGCCTCCAGCTGCATGTGTTCTGACAGGTACGGTCCTGAGTGGATACAGAAAGAGAAGGTACCCCCTTGGCAGCACCAGGACATAGCTCCCCGGGTATTATTTTGTGCAGAACCTGGATTTCTGAGCTGGGTGCTGATAGTGGGGTGACTCACTCTCTTTCTCTGTCCTTCCCAGGTATTCATGTGGCTCTGTCCCAGAGGATGGAGTCTGTTTATTTCAATAAGTTCTCTTTGTATCTTGGCCACAGTGATGGCCCACAGTCCAGCCCCCTTTGTGCTGACAGGGGGCTAGATGCTTTTTAAGTCCTGTTGAATGGTTGACAGGATTTCTAATGCTGTTGAAACTTTGATATTTTAAGCAGCTTATATGAATATCTTTGTGGGAAATTGTAAGAAGCTGTATTGGAGATTATCACCTGATACAGCACCAACCTGGACACTGAAGGCTGGGGGATTTGATTAAGGAGGCAAGTGGAAGAGAGGTTGAGCAGAGTATGGCCCCCAAGGCAGGGATGGGGTAAGTTACAGCTGTTGGAAGCTTTCTGTGCTTTGGGTACTGTATTCCTGGTAAGGAGGGATGAAGGGAAAGAAAAGTGAGAGGTTACCAAAGAGATACCTTGTTTACTTCAGAATTTTGCCTGGGGCTGGCTTTGGTCTAAATCCTCCCCGATGCTAGATGGGAAATAGAGCCTAAAGAAGAAATCCTTTTTACACTAGTTCAGTGATCCTCTGAGAGGGCCAAAGCCAAGGGCCAGGGTTCAGGGAGACAGATCACTCTCAAAATTTCTCCAAGTCCTTTAAAAGAATTAAAATTTATTTGGTGGTGAGAACATTTAACATGAGATCTATTCTCTTGGCAAATTTTTACGTGTACAACACAATATCGTTAACTGTTAAGTACAATGTTATATAGCAGATCTCTAGAACTCGTTCAAGTCGCTTCACTGACACTTTATGCCCATTGGTTAGCAGTTTCCTATTCCCCCCTCTGCCCCCGCCGCCTCCGGCAACCACCATGCTACTCCTTGACTGTATGTATCTTAGCACGCCCGTGTTCAACGCAGCATTATCCATAATAGCCAAGATATGGAAACTGCCGAAATGTCCATCTACAGATGAGTGGATAAAGACAATATGATATACACATACAATGGAATATTCTGCATCCTTAAAAAAGAACTGACTTTTGTCTCATGAGACAACATGGATGAACCTTGGGGATATTATGCTGAATGAAATATGCCACTCTCTAAGGAGCGAACACCACGTGGTTCCACTTATAAGAGGCATCTAAAACAGTCAACGATGTGGAAAGAAAGCATTTTAATCTATTCCAGGAAAAGAAGACTTATGTCCCTCTGATCCCATACCAGTGTCTGATTACAGCCGACAACACCTTCACGCCGTGCGTGCCACTCACGTGACCAGAGGGAGCTGAGAAGCTTGGCTAACGTCAAGTGTACCCAGGTAGCTGTGGCTGGTTTGTTCACGTGTACAAGGAACAGCGTGTAGGCAATGGTGGTTTCCTAGTGCAATAATGCTAAAAAAAGACCTCAAAGAATTTATTCACATAAAGTATTTTTCTAACAAAACTTACAACTTGAAAACTCTTTAAATCCATTTTTGAGGACCTAGAAAACACATGTAATTTTAAAATTGGAGTTGTAATTTGTTATTTGTCATCTGAGGGAAACAACTTTGCGTGCAGGGGAGGAAGCTGAGCCTCCCCTGGAGGGACGTGTGGATTAGCGCTTCTTTCCTGCTTGGAAAATCGAGCAGAATGGTGAGGAGTGAAGGCCCCAGACCCGCCAGGTGGGGTTTCCAATCCCAGCTCTATCACTCACCAGCTGTGTGACCGTGGGCAAATTACACAAACTTTTTTTGCTTTAGTTTCCTCATTTTTTAAAAAAGATTTTATGTATTTATTTGATAGAGATAGAGACAGCCAGCGAGAGAGGGAACACAAGCAGGCGGAGGGGGAGAGGAAGAAGCAGGCTCATAGCGGAGGAGCCTGACGTGGGGCTCGATCCCATAATGCCGGGATCACGCCCTGAGCCGAAGGCAGACGCTTAACCGCTGTGCCACCCAGGCGCCCCTAGTTTCTCCATTTTCAGATTGGAGGACAACAATAATGGCAACCTCAGAGGGCTCTTGCATAGATTGAGTTAATAAATGGGAAGTGCCGGGACGCTTGGGTGGCTCAGTCAGTTAAGCATCTCCCTTCAGCTCAGGTCATGATCCCAGGGTCTTGGGATGGAGCCCCGCATGGGGCCCCCTGCTCAGCGGAGAGTTTGCTTCTCCCTCTGCTGTTCTGCCTGCCTCTCCCCCTGCTCATGCTCTATCTGACAAATAAATAAATAAATAAAATCTTGAAAAACAATAAATGGGAAGTGTTTAGTGCTTGGTACGTTGTGAGCACAGGAACAATTACTATTATTACTTGCCCTAAGAAACATCAGTGTGAACAATACTCAAGGAATGAAAATCTTGCAAAGTTATTCAAGGCCAAAACCCTTTGCAAACTTTTCCCCCTTCCCCATCCACATTGTAAATGTAATAGCGATGTGTATTTAATTATATACTGACTGTTTTGCATCGCCAGGATCAAGAAAAGTTTAACCAAGGGGAACCCAGGTGAGGTGCCATATTGGGCATGTCACGTACTTTTTTACTTAATCCTTACAACCATCCTACCATGTAGGTACTATGATCTCTAGTCTATGACAAAAGAAGGCTTATTGAGTTAATTACCTTGTCTAAGCTCATATCTAATGAAGTGGTTGATGAGGGCGGGGAACCTGGTTTTTGTAACTCAAGAGTCCATGTTGAGACAGATTCTCAGATCAGCGAGACCTGAAGAATGATTAAAAAAAATTTTTTTTTTCAAATTGAGTGAATGTTTTTATCAACTTGAAAAGTAAACAGCATATAAATCAATATGGGACAAGGGCTACCCTGTTATAGAATAGCAGTAAGTTCTAAATGAGCCTTCAGAACAACAATCGACAAAAATGCAAACTAAACAACAACGATCGCATAATCCAATTTCAAAACTAGGTACAAACTCAAACATTTTGTTTTTATTCTTTTTACATTTTATCTAAATTCTAGCTATTTAACGCACAGTGTAATGTTGGTTTCAGGAGTAGAATTTAGTGACTCATCACTTCCATGTAACACCCAGTGCTCATCCCAAGTGCCCTCCTTAACACCCTCACCTGTTCGGCCACCCCCCCATCCACCTCCCCTCCAGCAACCCTCAGTTTGTTCTCTATAGTTAAGAGTCTCTTGGGACACCTGGGTGACTCAGTTGGTTAAGCATCCAGCTCTTAATGTCGGCTCAGGTCATGATCTCAGGGTCCTGGGCTTGAGCCCTGAGTCGGGCTCCCTGCTCAGCAGGGATTCTGCTTGAGATTCTCTCTCCCTTTCCCTTTGCCCCTTGCACACGTGCTCTCCTTCTAAAACGATAAATAAATCTTTAAAAAAGAGTCTCTTATGGTTTGTTTCCCTCTCTTTTTTCCCCCTTCCCATATGTTCATCTGTTTTGTTTCTTAAATTCCACATATGAATGAAATCATATAGCATTTGTCTTTCTCTGACTGATTTATTTTGCTTAGCATAATACACTCTAGCTCCATCCATGTCATTGTGAATGGCAAGATTTCATTCTTTTTGATGACTGAGTAATATTCTATCATATATAAATATGCCCCATTTTCTTTATCCATTCATCAGTCAGTGCAAATTTGGGCTCTTTCCTTATTTTGGCTCTTGTCAAGAATGCTGCTATAAACATTGGGGTGTACGTACCCCTTTGAATCTGTATTGTTGTATCCTACACTTTGTATCCTTTGCCAATAGTGCAATTGCTGGGTCATAGGGTAGCTCTATTTTTCACTTTTTGAGGAAAATCCATAGTTTCCTCAAAGTGGCTGCACCAGCTGGCATTCCCACCAACAGTGTAAGAGGGTTCCCCTTTCCCTGCATCCTCGCCAACATCTGTTGCTTCCTGTGTTATTAATTTTAGCCATTCTGACAGGTGTGTGGTGGTATCTCATTGTGGTTTTGATTTGTTATTTCCTTGATGATGAGCGATGTTGAGCATCTTTTCATGTGTCTGTCAACAATCTCTATGTCTTCTTCAGAAAAATATCTATTCATGTCTTCTGCTCATTTCTTAACTGGATTATTTGTTTTTTGGGTGTTGAGTTTAATAAGTTCTTTATAAATTTTGGATACTAATGCTTTATCAGATATGTCATTTGTAAATATCTTCTCCCATTCTGAAGGCTGCCTTTTAGTTTTGTTGATGGTTTCTTTCACTGTGCAGAAGCTTTTTATCTTGATGAAGTCCCACTAGTTCATTTCTGTGTTTCTTTCCCTTGCCACTGGAGACATATCTAGTAGGAAGTTGCTACGGCTGATGTCAAAGAGGTTAGTGCCTGTGCTCTCCTCTATGATTTTGATGGTTTCCTGTCTCACATTTAGGTCTTTTATCCATTTTGAATCTATTTTTGTGTATGGTGTAAGGAAATGGTCCAGCTTCATTCTTCTGTATGTGGCTGTCCAATTTTCCCAACACCATTTGTTGAAGAGACTGGTTTTTTGATATTGGATATTCTTTCTTGTTTTGTCAAAGATTAGTTGACCATAGAGTGAAGGTCCATTTCTGGGCTCTTATTCTGTTCCATTGATCTATGTGTCTGTTTTTGTGCCTGTACCATGCTGTTCTGATGATTACAGCTTTGTAGTACAACATAAGTTCAGAATTGTGATGCCTCCAGCTTTGCTTTTCTTTTTCAGGATTGCTTTGGTTATTCAGGGTCTTCTGTGGTTCCATACAAATTTTAGGATTGTTTGTACTAGTTCTGTGAAAAATGCTGGTGGTATTTTGATAGGGATTGGACTAAATATATAGATTGCTCTAAGTAGTATAGATATTTTAGCAATGTTTGCTCTTCCAACCCATGAGCATGGAACATTTTTCCATTTCTTTGTGTCCTCTTCAATTTCTTTCATAAGCTTTGTATAGTTTTCAGAGTAGACATCTTCTACCTGTTTGGTTAGGCTTATTCGTAGATATCTTATGGGTTTTGGTGCACTTACAAATGGGATCGATTTCTTGATTTCTTTTTCTGTTGCTTCATTATTGGTGTATGGAAATACAATAGATTTCTGTACATTGATTTTATATCATAGGACTTTGTTGAATTCATGTATTAGTTCTAGCAATTCTGAATAATAGTTTTTGATACAAGTCTTTCAGGTTTTCTATATAGAGTATCATGTCATCTGCAAATAGTGAAAGTTTGACTTCTTCCTTGCCAATTTGGATGCCCTTTTATTCTTTTTGTAGTCTGGTTGCTGAAGCTAAGACTTCTAGTACTATGTTAAATAGTAATGGTGAGAGTGGACATGCCTGTCTTGTTCCTGACCATATAGAAAAATCTCTCAATTTTTCCCCATTGAAGATATTAACTGTGGGTCTTTCATATACAGCTTTTATGACATTGAAAGCTCAAACATCTTAAATTGAAAAGACATTAAGCAACAAAATAAGACATCCCAAACACCAAAGGAAAAAACTGAAGGTAAATGGCAACCTGACAGCACAAATGCCTCCAGAAAGCGATGTTATTATTAATAATCTCCAGGAGAGAAACTTTCAAGACTTCATGGTTCAGATTCCAAAAGTTTTTGGGTAAAGTGACCCAAGACTGATTCTCGAGTGTAGTGTAATTCTGATTCAGATATCTGGGCATGCCCTTTAAATGACATCATGAGATGAGTAAACAGAAAATTTCGTCTCCTTCCTGCCTTTCAACATACCAAGAGCAAACCATATTCATGGACATAGGACTCTTTCTAGTAATGCGGAAGGCAAAGCAACTGACCGGTATATAAGGAGGTGTGTACTTCTATTTCCTTTACATATGTTTTGGCTCAAGTCAAAAAGTCTACAATTAATGAAATAAAGGATTCCTCATGTTACATGCTGGAGGCCATTTACTATGAATAGTGAATCTACAAATATGACTTTCAAAGCTTAGAGTTATCTGTTAGCAATGCACATTATCAAGAGGCTTTATAAAATATTTAAAATGCTAACCGCAACTTAGACATGAATGATTGTGTTAAGTCCAGAATATTGATAAAAATCAACCAGCATGTCACTCACTTCAGTTCCAGTTTTATTTTATATTTTTAGAGAGAGAGAGAGAGAGAGCACGGGCAGAGGGAGGGGCAATGGAAGAGGGCGAGAGAATCCTAGGCAGGCTCCATGCTCAGTGTGTAGCCTGACTTGGGGCCCGAGCTCACAACCGTGAGGTCATGACCTGAGCCGATATCAAGAGTTGGATGCTTAACCCAGGTGCCCCCAGGTGCCCCCAACTCTCATGTTAAATAGGCACTGTGAAATGCTGCTGGACAGTACTGAGGAGTGTATACTGAAATTAATGTTCTTTAACAGGTTCCTGCACTACATTAATTCCCTTTAGTTAAGAAGCACACGCAATAGTCAGAAATATATTTATCAGTCTATAAAAGGAGTTAGTGTTTAGAAATGACAATGAAGTACTTGTATCTTCATTTTTCAAAACTTCACAAAGGTGCAAACAATGTACGTCTTTTCAGATTCACATGGGCAGGTCAGCACTATTATGTCTGGTCTTCCTAAATCAGCCAGCTGTCTCCCATAGTGCTTTCTGCAAATCTGACAGAGTAGCAGCTCTCTCGATTTCTATCACTGCACACAGGTCGGTGTGCCTTCCAAGTCAACCTGTATGTAATTGAGCCGCCTGTGTTCTCAAGTTGGGCGTCTATATCAAAGTTAAAGACTGTCAGTGTACAGTCCCAATGCCTTGAATATTCTATTCTGTGAGCACTTGCTGGCACTGTTACATTCTCTGTATTTACATAGTTATGCACTGCATCTAGATTATTATGGTGGCCAATTAGAGATGGACTCTTTGGTCCTAAATTGTCATCCTCATCCCTACTTAGCTTGTGGGTTTCCCAAACGGGAGGCAAAGGTGGTGAATTTTCATAGTTTAATAACGCAGTTCTCTGTGTTGATTGTTGATATCCTGGGTGTCTGAGGTGCTGCTGGATGTCAGATGAACTCTCCTGACCCCTGAGGCTGTAGGGATAGATACTGTCATACACCAGTTGGTTAACAGAGGGCACATCTCTTCGCTCATCACTGTCACATCCAGTGTCCCCTTCTGTGCTATTGGCACTTACTCTGGCTTGGTCTCTTCCAAGTTGCTCCAGTTTCTCTTTGTCCATTAACTGCTTTTGAACAAAGATTGGTCCAAAGCAAATTTGCTCCTTCGGTTCAAGAAGAATCTGAGGGTCTCTGTCCTCGATACAACTTGGTTCTTCTTTGGCTGTGCTGCTTTCAGCATTAGAGATCCTCACCTCCGGGGGTGCCTGGGTGGCTCAGTCATTAAGCATCTGCCTTTGGCTCAGGTCATGATCTCAGGGTCCTGGGATCAAGCCCCCCATCAGGCTCCTTGCTCAGTGGGGAGTCTGCTTCTCCATCACTCTCTGTCGCTCTCCCTGTTCATTCTCTCTTCCACTCTTTCTCTCGAATAAATAAACAAATAAAATCTTAAAAAAAAAAAAAAGAAAAGACACCCTTACCTTCAATGGGACACACACACTTGTGCGGTTTTCTGCTGTCTGAACTCTGTAGTGTCCAGAGAGGTATGTATTTGCTCCTCAGGTCTTTAAAAAATCTTTCATCAGCTATGTAGATCTTTATACCATGAGAAAAAAATTCCCAGTTCAGTTTTGAATACCTTAGAGGCAGTGATATTTGTGTTCATTTCTTGGGAAAGATGTGTTAGGTAAAATTTGCTCTGGCCCCGGTTTCAACTGAGTTGGGGAAGCTCTGGTGTTTTTCGAGCTACATCAGTTGTGAGCATCTAGTATTTCTGAGACATAACGTCAATACTGAAGAGAATTTCCCCCTTCACTGTGTATTCTCTGCAGAGATTGAAATTGAGCCTCCTGGCTTCCTGCTATTTCCAAAATATTTTCCAAAATATTCACTTTTGTAAAAAAGAACACATCCCAGTAATGGAAGGCACAGACTTTAACAGCCTTCATTCCCTCAAATCACTGCATCATTACAACTGTCACTTTCCTTTCTCATTTACTGTCAGCGCCCATCCCCACTTTTCTGGAAACAGCACTGGGATTGGATGCAGTGGTTTGGGTTCTAAGTCATGATGTCCTGCCATCTATCAGCTAAGAGTCAGACACAGGACCCAAACAAAATCACACTGTCCTTCTGGAATCAAAATGGGAAAGAGCGGGAGCGGGACCATTTGAGCAGGCTTTCTGGGGCCCAGAGAAGGCCAACTGCTCATCAGTTCCTGCTCCTTGATGGCCAGAGCTGCTCTGGTTCCCAGCTTTCTGAGCTACCATTCTAATACCTTCTGTCTGTGCCTTTAGGTCAGACATGGCTCTGCTGCGCAAACGCCGCCTTCGCAGGCAATCGCCGACACTCCAAAACTTGGTCTCATGAGCCCGTTCAATTACTGGTATTAGTGTTTAAAATTATCTCGAGTTTCATTTATTTACTTATTATTTGCATTTCCAGATTAGAGTATCAGGTCTAAGAAGGTGGAGACCTTGTCTATTTTGTTCACTGGTATCTCTAGTGTTTAACAGTATTTAGCACTTTTGAGCGAGGGAGTGTGTTGTACGTGGCACGCCCCGTGTAGAGCGATCACGGTGTCCTATAGCCACGTGGTTAATGAAGAGTGTGGGCTCTGGATTTAGTCTGGATTCAAATCTTCACTCTAACACTTGCCTGCTGTGCAAACTTAGGCAAGTTACTCAAGCTCTTTGTGCTTCAATTTTCTCATTTCTAAGATGCTAATAATAAAAATGCATAAGTAAGATGAAGATTAAGTAAGCCTTTTGTACATTGCATGGACAACAATGAGGTTCAATATATCATTACCAATATTATTAGAATATTTCTCAGTTCTAAGAAAATTTGTCAAAGATTGTAAAATGAGCCTCTAACTTCACATTAGCTCTCGTGGAAAAAACCAAAACCAAATACAACATTACATGCACACAACTCTAAAAAACCCGATTTACAACCTTGTACATCTTTCTTTACAAATACATTCTGTTTCCTTTTTTCGGAATGAATCACACCCGGGGTCGAAAATGCCTATGGAGTACGCCGGGCCATTGGCTGTTTTATGTAATGTATTGGTAACCCTGCCAATGATCTGGACCTTGTTAGCATCTTTGTGATGCCGCAGAATCATTTAAACACATCTCAAAGAATATTGTGGGTTATGTGGGGTTTTGTTAGTTTGTTTGCATTTCCCGTTTGGCTACATTGTCTTGTTGCTGCTAAATGAATTATAAGTAACTATAAGTAAAGAGCTTTTCTGGGAAGCAGCTGGAAGCTTTTGACAGATTTGGACAACTGAATAATAGTTTTTGATACATCATTTGGTCCCAACAATTGAAAATCTTATAATCTGTTCTCAAAATTTTGGCAATTTTTACTGCTTTCAATCACGCATACAGCATATGGTTATTAATTTTGAACATAAACCAAATATTTTTCTATGTTGCATTCTAGTGTAATCTTTTAAAAGACCTTTTAACTGATCACTGTGATGTGAATTTAAGTTCACCAGCTGCTTGTATACCTGAAACTAATATAACACTATGTTAGCTGTACTGGAATTGAAATTTAAAAATAATAAAAATAAATAAATTTACCACCTACCAACACAAATAACTTCCCAGAAGTAACAGGCCTATGAACTGATCCACCCCCACCCACATCTTATTAATTTCTCAAATGCACTGGCAGTGCAAACTGTGAATATATGCCATCCACACATTCTCTTTCTCTGCCTCCTCAAGCCCAGCTGCACATTACAATCATCTGGGCAACTTAAAAAAACCCCATGTTCTCAGGCCGAATCCCAAGCCAATTAACTGAGTAGCTTGGTCTCACTATTTCTAAGGCTGTTCAGATGATTTCATGGCAGTGGAGGCTGAGAAGCACCTGCCGTACCAGCCGCTGGTGAGTTTCTTTTGATGCAGGTGAGATGTGTCTTCATTGCAGAGATGTTAAGGTTTGAAAACACACACACACAGAGCAAAAAACCTTTGCATCGGAGAAAGAAGAAAATAAGGTATTATTTTGTTATTATTAACCCCACCCCAGGAAGCTTCAGACCACGAAAAATATCATATTGGGTCAGACCCATTTTGTGGAATAATGGATGGTCCTTTGTTGTCCTTAAGAGCACCTTTGATAGTTCCTACTAGGAAGGTGTCCCAGTGATTGTGTTTCCTGTAGTTACTGCCAAAGACCTGACAAAAGGCTTAAGGATGAAGCTTGACACGTGAGACCTCTGAAGAAAAGAAAGCACGTGGGGAATGCATCTGATGCCCCTTGTCCATGAGCCTGCACCTGTAGCCTGTTCTCTCTTGTCTCCTTGGAGCTCCTGATCTGGCATCCCAAATGCTCCAGCACTGGCCTTTGGGGCTTCATCTGATCCAGTGGGATCTTCTCTATCCATTCCCAAGGCATAGAGAACAGATTTCAGATTCTCTTAACATCGATTGAGGAAGAGTCCCTTCAACTTGGATGATAGACAAGCAGCTTACATGCAGTATGTGTATTGCAGGTGGTAACTGCCCTGCGTTTCAATACCTGATCTTGGTTGAAATCTTGAAGATATTGAATTTAATAGTGGCATGGAGTTTTGGCTGACCCTCGCAAGTTTCTAAGGTTGATTTCTTTCTGATAGCTATGTGTGATTTTTTTCCTGCAGGTCTATCAGGTCTGAGCAAGCCCATCACTATACCTAGATATTAAAGTTTGCATATTTGCAAAACCTATTTTATTGCCAACCATGAAACCAACCTCACAAGAAGCTGCAATTAACCTTCACCTGCTCATCATTTTCAGCCTGCCAACCGATAAGACTGGAGACTTATTTCTTCACATCTGACAGCCACACTGCCCACCAGGCAGTTAGGAAAATATATATTGAGTGGAGCGTTCTTTTCACAGGTCCTACGTGGAAATCAGCATTAAAGAAGGAAGCATTAGGACCCTCATTTACCAGAGACAACTTGCTCATTATAAACTCATTAACTACTAGTTTGAAAATACAGTCCAGAAACAGAGTGCAGAGTAGTTCATTTTTAATACCTTAATCTTTCCTTAAAAGTCATTTTGTAAATGATGGCATAAGAACAAATCAATACAGCCAGTAAATCCACAGTACTAGAAGTAGGTTTACACAGGATAAAGATGGGCCCAGTTAGTTAAAGAAGGAAACAGATGGCATGACATATAGGCAGAGATAACAAAGGAGGGAACTAAATGTAAAACATAAGTTGGAGAGGAGTTTTAGAAAACTGATAAGCCCATTGCATAAAGTAATTTATAGTGATTTAAGCCTCCTTGAGAAAGATCAGATGAATATTTGTAATCTCTTCTGGTTTATTAAAGTTTTAAATATTTTATGTTACCACCTTAGTATCTGCAACATGGAGATAGTTAAGAATATAGTTTTGCTTTCCAAATAGCTAACCAGTTTTCAAATATTTTTCAACATTTTTGAATAATTTTCGTTTCCTCTTTTGTGATTCTCTGTTCAATATCTATTGAAATCTCTATTTCTGAGTTGTGGTTGATTTAGTAATAGTATGCCATTTTGATTATTGTGGCTTTGAAATAGATTTTAATGTGTCCTACGAATACAGTTACTGATTTTGCTCAGAATGTCCTTGCCTACAATCTTCCCTTAACAAAAGAATTTCACATTTTGTCAAATTCCACTAATAGGCATTGTCTCCTGAGAAGATGATTATATGAATCATTATTGACCCTCAGTTGGGATCTTGGTAATAAAAAAGGGAGGGGATGGAATGGAGGCATCATGAACAGACTGCACACAAATGAATAATGCCTAAGACTTCATAGCCCTCATCATGGGCCAGGTTCTGTTCAGAGTGCTTTACACATATTATTTGATCTAACCCTCAAATCCATTCTATTGTTACATCTACTTTAGAGCGTGGAAAATGTGGGTGCTCCAGGGCACACAGCTGGCACAACCTGGAGCCAGGACCAGAATTCAGACAGTCACTGCCAGATGCTGCTCTCAGGCACTACACTTTAGTCCTCTCAGGGTTGTCTGATAAAGCAGAGTATAGAGGTTACTTAATAATTAATACTCACATTTAATGTGCCTTTCATCTCTATTGCACAAAGCACTTTTACATGCATGATCTCGGTTATGCCCCTTTCTTTATGCAGAACATATAGAAATGCACAGTTGAACATGCTGTCCTTGCTAGAGAACTTTAGCCAGGGTGGAAAACCGCTGGTTTATACCTTCATGAAGTTTCTCCAATCACGGTGGTTTCTCTAGCTTCATGGTTTCCTTTATGATATGTGTTACAAACTGTGGCTATACTTCAAAAGATGGTTTGTAAGTTGTTAATAGGTAACTAATATTTTATGTTCAGTCATTCTCATTAGTGGAATTATAATTTATTATGTTCATTATTAGGGAATTTTAGAAAAAAATATTGGGGGGGGTGGGAAAAGGCAAGACCAACCAACCAAAATATTAACTCTTTCACATATCATGGTGAACATTTATTTTTCCCTGGTGGGAGAAGGAAGAAAGAGGTGAGCAAGAGTCATAACCATTGGGGGGTATAAGAGCTATTTTTAATTGCTTCCTTAATGGGAGCAAGGATTTCTACTCTCTCCACCATTTTGAACTTCAGCAAAGGGGCAAGTTAAAGTCCATGTTAGAGAGGCTCAGAACAAAATGGAGAGGCAATCTTCAACAGAAGAGGAAGCAAATTAAAGCCCTTTCACCAACCAAAGGCATATGGGAAGGTAAGAAAGACGTAGGGTCAGGAGATCTGCTCCTAGGTCCCTGACACCCCTCTCTCTGCCTTGGGCTTTATCTCAGAGGATAGCTTTGGGGAAATAGGAACAGACTTGGGTGTCATTGGAAGGAAGCTGTAAGGAGAGTCCTGGTCGCGTCCAACATGGTTCCTCACCCTTTCAAAGTGTATGACTCAGTGATTTTTAGTACAACCACAAGGTTATGCAACCATCACTACTAATTCTGTGATATCTGGTTCTGTACCTGAAGCTTGTCTTAGCACAGTTGTGGCAGATAATACATCTCCAAACTAGACTGATCTTTCTGTGCATTTAGTTAGGTGCCTCCACTGTTCAGTCTTTTTCAATACCTCAAATTCTGGGTGTATCCAAAATGCTGGGTCTTTGGCTAAAGACAGGATGTAGGAAGTCTCAGTTACCTGTGACGTATTATGTCAGCCTTAGGTTTCTCTAAACGCCAGTATCAGTGGAAGTAGCTGGCACATATATTTGAATATATATGCAGGCATCTTTGGCATGTTCATATAAATTATAAGGCAGTGTGATCTGGGAACTTCTTTAATTACCATCGTTCCTTTGATTCATGAATCAAAAATCCTGATTCAACAGAAAGTCCTCCTTTTTTATCAGTGAGTTGGAGAGATAAGCAAAAGATTAATGCACACATTAGAGTTAGAAGAAAAGGATCTATCTCACTTCCAGAAAATAGGATGGTATCTTGCAAATCACTTTATCATTCCTATGAGGCAATGCCAGGAATCAGAAGTTCCGTTAACCTCAGTGCCACGGGAAGAGTAGAAAGCAGCTAATGTTTTCCCTTAGGTGGAGAACAGAAGGGAAGAAAACCACCAGAGTGAGTGGACCCACGGAGGAAGAAGAAGGAAGTATCAGGGTAGCAGGTGAGGAAACAGGGATGTGGGGAAGCCTGGTGGACACAGAGCACAGGCAGCTGCCAGCTCCAGAGTGTGCTGCTCTGAGGTCATAACCTGGATCAGGTGTTTGCAGGGGATGTTTTCCTTAAAACACACACACACACACACACACACACACACACACACACAGAGAAAACCCCCAGTTAAAAGGGTAATGACAAGGGTGCCTGGGTAGCTCAGTCAGTTGAGCATTGGACTCTTAGTTTTGGCTAAGGTCATGATCTTGGGGTTGTGAGATTGAGCCCCAAATTGGGCTCCACGCTCAGCAGGGAGGGACTCTGCTTGAGGACCTCTCTCCCTCTCTCCCTGCCCCTCTCCCCACTTGAGCATGTGCTCTCTCTCTCTCTAAAATAAATAAACAAATCTTAAAAAAAAAAGGAGGTAATGGGCTCTCTCCCTAGGAGTCCAAGATGGTGGAGGAGTAGGAGACCTTAGTTTTGTCTGGTCCCAGAAATTCAGTTAGATAGCTATTAAATCATTCTGAACACCTGCGAACTCAACCAGAGATCTAAGAAAAGAATAGCTGCAACTCTACAAATAGAAAAACTACGATTTTCTGCAAGGTAGGAGGTGCGGAGAAGTGAATCTGAGGCAATATGGGAAGCTAAACCCAGGAGGGAAGGAGCCTCCATCAGCCGGCTACCGGAAAGTGATAAAACAGTGGAGTGCAAAATTGGAACTTTTAGAAGTCTGCTCCAGTGGGGGATGTCCCCACCTGAAAGACGTTCAGGTGGTGAAGTGGGGCAGAATCCTAGCTGGGACAGTGTGGTCTCAGGATCCTTGAGGTCACAGGAAGACGGGGGGTGCCTGAGTGTGGCAGAGCTCCCAGGCACTGGAGTGGGGAAACCGGCTGCAAACAGTGAGTGCAGGAGTGGGCTCTCAACTCCAGGTTGCTATAAACCATGAACCACAGCTCAGTTGGGCGACTGGTATCAGAGCAGGGGCCCAGCAAGGGCAGAACTGCAGCGAGACTCCCCTCCACACCCCGGGAGGAGTGGCCCCAGTGCACGCCAAAGGCGTTTGCAGGGTTTTAAGACTTGAAAGGTGGTTGCACGCCTGAGAAACTCTTGATCACAGGCCAGGTGAGCACAGAGTGTGGATGGAGACCAGGAAGACAGGAGTGTTTCCTTTTCTCTGAGGTCACACTGAGGAGTGGGGCCCTCAGCTTTTGGCTCCGGGGCTGGAGACTGGGAGGCCTCCATTTTCATTCTCATCCTCTAAAGCTGCATGGGAAGGCTTCAGGCAACAAAACCTACATAGAGCAAACCAGAGCAGATAACTTACCCTGGCCTCCTGGCAAGGGCAGTGCAATTCCCACAGAGGCAAAGACACTTGAGAATCAGTGCAACTGTCTCCTCGCCCAGAAGATCAGCCAGAACGTCTAAGACCAAGTTTACCCATTATAGAGAACTGTAAAACTCTAGCACTCGGGGAAAACAGTATGTAGAATTCATGGTTTTTCCCCACGATTCTTTAGTCTTCCAATTTTAATTTTTTTCTCTTTCCTTTTTCAACCAATTTTATCAACTTTTTAAAAAAGTCTTTTTTAATTTTCATTTTTACAGTTACATTCTATCCTTTCACTGTATTTAATTTTATTTTTGTACATATATCAGTCTTTCTTTACAATTTTGGGATCTAGTTTTCTAACAAACAGACCAAAATACACACAGGATCCAGTATATCGCTCTGTTCCATTCACCTGTCTGATTATATTCTCTTTCTCTCTTTTTTAATTTTTGGGGTTTTTGTTTGTTTTGTTTTGTTTTTTGGTTTCAGATCTCTTCTAATTTGTTAGTGTATATCTCTCTGGAGTCGTTGTTGCCATTTTAGTATTTTGTCTTCTCATTCATCTATCCTGTTTTGGAAAGAATGACAAAACTGAAAAACTCACCTCAAAAAGAGAACAAGAGGCAGTACTGACTGCCAGGGATCTAATCAGTGTGGATATAAATAAGATGTTGTTCAGAAAAACAATTATAAAGATATTAGCTGGGCTTGAGAAAAGCATAGAAGACACTAAAGAATCCCTGTCTGGAGAAATAAGAGAACTAAAATCTAATCAAGTCGAAATCAGAAAGGCTATTAATGAGATGCAATAAAAAATGGAGGCTCTAACTGCCAGGATAAATGAGGCAGAAGAGAGAATTAGTGATATAGAAGACAAAATGACGGAGAAAAAAGAAGCTGAGAAAAAGAGTGGTAAAGAACTACTGGATCATGAGAGAAGAATTAGAGAAATAAGTGGTACCATAAAGCAAGACAATATTAGAATAATTGGGATCGCAGAAGAAGAGGAAGTGGGGGCAGAAGGTATATCAGAGCAAATTATAGTGGAGAACTTCCCTAATCTGGGGAAGGAAACAGGCATTCAAATCCAGGAGGCACAGAGAACACCCCTCAAAATCAATAAAAATAGGTCAACACCTCAACATATAACAGTGAAATTTGCAAATCTCAGAGACGAAGAGAAAATCCTGAAAGCAGCTCAGGACAAGAGGTCTGTAACCTACAAAGGCAGAAATATTAGACCGGCAGCAGACCTATCCACAGAGACCTGGCAGGCCAGAAAGGACTGGCATGATATACTCAGGGTGCTAAATGAGAAAAATATGCAGCCAAGAATACTCTATCCAACAAGGATGTCATTCAAAACAGAAGGAGAGATAAAAAGCTTCCTGGACAAACAGAAACTAAAAGAATTTGTAATCACTAAACCAGCCCTGAAAGAAATATTAAAGGGGATCCTTTAAGTGAAGAGAGAACCCAAAAGTAACATAGACCAGAAAGGAACAGAGACAATATACAGAAACAGTGACTTTACAGGTAATATAATGGCACTAAATTGATATCTTTCAATAGTTACTCTGAATGTAAATGGGTAAAATGCCCCAATCAAAAGACACAGGGTTATCAGATTGGATAAAAAATAAAGACCCATTGATATGCTGTCAGGAAGAGACTCATTTTAGACCCACAGACACCTCCAGATTGAAAGTGAAGGGGTGGAAAACCATTTATCATGCTAATGGACATCAAAAGAAAGCTGGAGTGGCAATCCTTCCATCAGACAAATTAGATTTTAAACCACAGACTGTAATAAAAGATGAGGAAGGACACTATATCATAATTAAAGGGTCTGTCCACCAAGAAGATCTAACAATTGTAAATATTTGTGCCCTAACTTGAGAGCTGCCAATTATGTAAACCAATTAATAACAAAATTAAAGAAACACATTGATAATAATACAATAATAGTAGGGGACTTTAACACCCCACTCACTACAATGGACAGATCATCTAAGCATAAGATCATTAAGGAAATAAGGGCTTTGAATGAAACACTGGACCAGAAGGACTTCACAGATATATTCAGAGCATTCTATCATAAAGTGACAGAAAACACATTTTTTTTTGAGTGTACATGGAACATTCTCCAGAATAGATCACACCCTGGGTCACAAATCAGGTCTCAATCGGTACACAAGACTGGATAATTCCCTGAATATTTTCAGACCACAATGCTTTGAAACTGAAACTCAATCACAGGAGGAAATTTGGAAAGAACTCAAATACATGGAGGCTAAAGAGCATCCTATTAAAGGATGAATGGGTCAACCAGGAAATTGAAGAAGAATTTAAAAAAATCATGGAAACAAACGAAAATGAAAACACAACTATTCAAAACCTTTGGGATGCAGCAAAGGCAGTCCTAAGAGGGAAATATATAGCAATACAAGCCTTTATCATAAAAAAAGAAAGTTCTCAAATATACAACCTAACCTAACACCTAAAGGAGCTGGAGAAAGAATAGCAAATAAAGTAAATAAACCCAGGAGGAGAAGAGAATGAATAAAAATTAGAGCAGAAATCATTGAAATAGAAACTAAAAGAACAGTAGGACAGATCAATGAAACTAAGAGCTGGTTCTTTGAAAGAATTAGTAAGATTGATAAACCCCTGGCCAGACTTATCAAAAAGAAAAGAGAAAGGACCCAAATAACATAAAATCATGAATGAAAGAGGAGAGATCATGACCAATGCCAAAGAAATACAAACAATTATAAGAACATATTATGAGCAACTATATGCCTACAATCAGGCAATCTGGAAGAAATGGATGTATTCCTAGAAACATATAAACTACCAAAACTGAACCAGGAAGAAATAAAAAACCTGAACAGACCCATAGCAGCAAGGAAATTGAAGCAGTAATCAAAAATCTCCCAACAAGAGTCCAGGGCCAGATGGCTTCTCAGGGGAATTCTACCAAACATTTAAAGAAGTACTAATATCTATTTTTCTGAAGCTGTTTTAAAAAATAGAAATGGGAGGGAAACTTCCAAATTCTTTCTAGGAGGCCAGCATTACCTTGATCCCCAAACCAGACAAAGACCCCACCAAAAAGGAGAATTATAGACCAATATCCCTGATGAACATGGATGCCAAAATTCTCATGAAGATACTAGCCAATAGGATCCAACAGTACATTAAAAAGGGTTATTCACCATGACCAAGTGGGATTTATTCCTGGGCTGCAAGTGTGGTTCAATATCTGCATATCAATCAGTGTGAGAAACTATATTAATAAAAGAAAGGACAAGAACCATATGATCCTCTGAATAGATGCAGAAAAATCATTTGACAAAGTACAGCATCCTTTCTTGATTAAAACTCTTTACAGCATAGGGATAGAGGGAACATACCTCAATATCATAAAAGCCATATATGAAAAGCCCACAGTGAATATCATTCTCACTGGGGAAAAACTGAGAGCTTTCCCCCTAAGGTCAAGAACATGGTAGGGATGTCCATTACCACTACTGCTGTTCAACATAGTACTAAAAGTCCTAGACTCAGCAGTCAGACAATGAAAAGAAATAAAATGTATCCGAATGGGCAAGGAAGAAGTGAAACTTTCACTCTTTTTAGATGACATGATACTCCATGTGGAAAACCCAAAAGACTCCACCCCAAAATTGCTATAACTCATACAGGAATTCAGCAAAGTGGCAGGATGTAAAATCAATGCACAGAAATCAGTTGCATTTCTATACACTAACAATGAGAAAGAAGAAAGAGAAATTAAGGAGTCGATCCCATTTACAATTGCACCAAAAACCACAACATACCTAGGAATAAACCTAACCAAAGAGGCAAATGATCTGTTCTTAGAAAATTATAGGACACTCATGAAAGAAATTGAGGAAGATACAAAGAAATGGAAAAATGTTCCATGCCTCATGGATTGGAAGAACAAATATTGTTAAAATGCCTATGCTACCTAGAGCAACCTAAGTAGCATCCCTATCAAGATACCATCAACTTTTTTCACAGAGCTGGAACAAAGAATCCTAAAATTTGTATGGAACCAGAAAAGACTGTTGAAAAAGACAGCCAAAGCTGGTGGCATCACAAACCTGGACTTCAAGCTCTATTACAAAGCTGTAATCATCAAGACTGTATGGTACTGACACAAAAACAGATACATAGGGGCGCCTGCGTGGCTCAGTTGTTAAGCGTCTGCCTTTGGCTCAGGGCGTGATCCCGGCATTCTGGGATCGAGCCCCACGTCATGCTCCTACGCTGGGAGCCTGCTTCTTCCTCTCCCACTCCCCCTGCTTGTGTTCCCTCTCTTGCTAGCTGTCTCTCTCTCTGTCAAATAAATAAATAAAATCTCAAAAAAACCCACAAAAAACAAAAAACAAAAAAAACCCCAAAACAGATACATAGATCAATGGAACAGAATAGAGAACCCAGAAATGGACCCTCAACTCTATGGTCAACTAATCTTTGACAAAACAAGAAAGAATATCCAATATCAAAAAACCAGTCTCTTCAACAAATGGTGTTGGGAAAATTGGACAGCCACATACAGAAGAATAAAGCTGGACCATTTCCTTACACCATACACAAAAATAGATTCAAAATTGGATGAAAGACCTAAATGTGAGATAGGAATCCATCAAAATCCTAGAGGAGAGCACAGGCAGCAACCTCTCTGACCCTGGCTGCAACAACTTCTTGCTGGACACGTCTCCAAAGGCAAGGGAAGCAAAGGCAAAACTGAACTATTGGGGCTTCATCAAGATAAAAAGCTTCTGCACAGCAAAGGAAACACTTGACAAAACCAAAAGATAACTGACAGAATGGGAGAAGATATTCGCAAATGTCTTATCAGATAAAGGGCTAGTATCCAAAATCTATAAAGAACTTATCAAACTCAGCGCCCAAAGAACAAATAATCCAATCAACAAATGGGCAGAAGGCATGAACAGACATTTCTCCAAGGAAGACTTACAAATGGCCAACAGACACAACAAAAAATGCTCAACATCATTCAGCATCAAGGAAATACAAGTTAAAACCACGATGAGATGTCACCTCATCAGTCAGAATGGCTAAAATTAGCAAGTCAGGAAATGACAGATGTTGGTTAGGATGTGGAGAAAGGAAAACCCTCTTACACTGTTGGTGGGAATGCAAGCTGGTGCAGCCTCTCTGGAAAACAGTGTGGAGATTCCTCAAGAAGTTGAAAATAGAGCCACCCTAGACCCAGCAATTACACTACTAGGTATTTATCCAAACTATACAAATACAGTGATTCAAAGGGGCAACTGCACCCCAATGTTTATAGCAGCAATGTCCACAATAGTCAAACTATGGGAGAGACTCCATTGAGAGATGAATGGATAAAGAAGATGTGGTATATATATACAAAGGAATATTACTCAGCCATCAAAAAATGGAATCTTGCCATTTGCAATGATGTGGACAGAACTAGAGGGTGTTATGCTAAGCGAAATAAGTCAATCAGAGAGAGACATTTATCATATGATCTCACTCATATGAGGAATTTAAGAAACAAAACAAAGGATCATACAGGAAAAAATCAGAGAGGGAGACAAACCGTAAGAGACTCTTAATCTTAGGAAACAAACTGAGGGTTGCTGGGGGTGGGGGGTGGGAGGATGGGATAATGGGGTGATGGGCATTAAGATGGACATGTGATGTAATGAACACCGGGTGTTATATAAGACTGATGAATCATTGACCTCTATTTCTTAAACCAATAATACATTACATGGTAATTAACTGAATTTAAAAAAATAAGATAAAAATCTACAGTCATAAATAAATAAACAGCAGAAAAAAATTTGAAAGGGGTAGTGATAATATAAAGGTGATCAGTACTGTTGCGATTATTTACTTATTTATTTTTTAGAGATTTTATTTATTTATCAGCGAAAGAGAGAGTACACAAGGGGAGGCCCTGCTGAGCAGGGAGCAGGGTCCTAGGACCATGGGATCATGACCTGAGCCAAAGACAGATGCTCGACTGACTGAGTCACCCAGGCATCCACGGTGTGATTAGTTAAAAACCATTATATTGTTCAGCCATTCAAAGAAATGTTGAAGGAACCAGGTTTGAAAAGGCAGTGACACTATACTTTGTATACAAGATTATGGCCTTTCTCAGGAGCAGGTTTGTGAAAGTAAGTTCCTGAGATTTGGAAACAGACCTAAACAGCATCCAAACTATAGATGTTTCACACTAAGTTAAGCTTTAGGAGGTAGGTACCACCAGGAGGTCGTGCCAATGTTCCCAAGGAAATCAGGTGAGGAGCAAGTACTTTCAAGAACTCTGGGGGACTTTCCAATCATACTTGGCCGAAGACATATTGCACTGACAAAGGCGAATTGTCATCCTCAATAGGCAAAAACTAAGAAATTCTAAAGAAACATATGATATTCTTTCATAAAAATCTTTTATTGGCACACCAGAAATATCCATTTTTCTAGTACAGCAGCTGTGTGCATCTACAACGGCAATTCTGTGTAGACATGTGTTACAAGTCACTGAAATCTACTTAGCAGGACGGATTTAATACAGAGCAAGAGTAACTATGAGTCCACAGCGGCCCCGCCTTCGAGTCTCATCGGAGAGTAAGTCAAATATCGAACTAGTGTTGCCTGCAACAGAGTTTTCCTGTAGCCAAGAAACCAAGGTGGACACAAACAGGATAGCACCCATTCAATAAATTAGGTACACGTCACTAGAAAAACACCGTAACTGATAGAGATGAGCTAAATAAAGCACACAAGGGAATCGTTAGCTATTTACATGGATTACTTTTTGCCAGAACTTTAGTCTGTGAGCTTTTCCATCCTACCACTTCTCTTTTATCTGTTATTCTTGTTTTCTCATGCGGAATTTCTTGGCTCACTGGCAAATATTGAGACAACTAATCAGACCTCTTTCCGTGTTCTACATTTTCTAAAACTTCAAGTCAAACTAAAGAATCTGAAGGGTAACTGTGTAAGCCTACCTCTATAGAGAAGTAATAAGAATTATCATTCTGCCACAGTCATAGCAATGGCATACAATTTCATTTTCTTCCAAACTCCAGAAAGTTAGGTTGTGAATGGCAGCAGAGTGATGGATTTGTTGTTTGTAACAGGCACAGATATACATGGAGACAAATGAATTTATCCTGAGAATGGGGATGCCGTGGACTGCAAATTAAGATCCCCCATTACTGAAAATGGGTTCTCTCTCTGGTCGCTTTTTTTTTCCACATTCATTTTTAAGGCTTAGTGTCGTTGCAGCATTAACAAGTAAGAATGCTGACATCATTTCTGCCAAAGAAGGCTCTGTGATGAATGACAGCAGGGTACCATAATTAAAATAGCGTAGCTGAAAAGGCATTGAGTTGGTATGTTTCTGGTGCCATGGCCAGAATGGGCAGATTTTTAGCATCATTCTTGGGGAACTGAGAGATCTTGCCAATGAGCCTCTTTGCCCCTTATTTATTTCCTTTCTAGTATGTATAATAATTTGTAATTGTCTTATTTTTGGTTTGCTCTCCTAGCAGAATGTAAGCTCCAATAGGGGAGTAACCACACCTGTGTGTTCACCACTGTGTCTCCAGTGTCTAGAACAGTGCCTGGTCCATAGTAGGTTCTCAGTTAAAAACTTGTATTAAATAAATGAACCAAATCGTAAATCCCCTGATCTGCCTCTGTCTAGAGACTCTCTAGTTTGATTCAATGACCAGGGTTTCTGGCCTGTCCCAATGACCCAGCTATCCTAATGATCCTGCCTGCTGTGACCCTTTGTGTAGCCACATGGCTAATATTTTTGTGCTTCAATGGATAGTAAAACTTCCCCATGCTGCATTCACTCTACCCACCTCTTAAAGGTTAGCTATGCAGGGCTACCACTGCATGAGCGGTAACGGCAAGAATCTTCTAGGAGGTAAACTGCAAGCTCCAAATTCAACCAATTCTTCCTCACCTCTCTCTACGACGACCTCTTTGTCAGAAAGCTTAAGAAAAAGGTTATCAGGGGAATATTCTCTTGGCAATAACAGTTCAGTAAGTCACCAATAACATGATCAGAAAAGAAAGAAAATATAACTCACCTAAATAAAAAATTGTGTAAAATAAAAGCAAAAGCTGGGAGTGGAAACTAAGTGACACGGTGGGCGGTCTAGGTCCTTTGTTGATTAGAGTTGCTGGGCGCAGAAGTGAATGCAGGCATTAGAGCCGGAGAGGTTGGAAAGGAAAGGGCAGAGCAGAGCTGTGGGGTGTGAAGACGCAGGGACCAGCTTTTCTCTCCTCCTCCCAGCTCTCCGGCATCCCACCATGTGCTGGCTGAGCTCCTGCTGTTGCTCTCTCAGGCGGAGATAAGGACGGAGGTAAGGCCGGGCAGCTGGCGCCTCCACAGCCCATCCTTAGGCTATCGAAGCTCTGCTGGAGTAGAAGTCAGGGACTGGGAGCCCGGTGTGAAGCGTGACCTGGGGGATGAGACTGTGAGTCCTGGAGGCACGGCAGGAACCCTCCCTGCATCTGCCCCTCCCCGGGGCACAGTGGCTCTGTTCCTAATTCAATAGAGGACCTGTTCCCTTTCTTTAACGTCTATTCTAGTAGACGTTAAAGAGAATTCTAGTAGGATTCTGCCTGTGCTAAGAGCCTGGCCACCGTGGGGGGTTCCCAAATCTTGGAGACATTTGAGAATATGTTTCTCATCCACTGCCTCTTTTAAGGATCCTGGGAAGGCTGTGTTCCTTCTGACTGACAATGCGACATCCATGGATAGAGAACTGGTGAGCGGAGAACCCTTCTCTTCTCACGTGTCCACTACTTACTCCGATTAGGATGAGACTTTCATTTGGGGAATGAGTAGATGATTGCCAGGTATAAGAAACCTGGGCAGGGGTGCTGTTTCGGTTCCTGTGCAGCCTCGCGCCTCGGTGGACAGCTGCATGGTCGAGGCCGGAGGTGTCTCATGCTCTACTGCCCTCCTTCCCCTTCTTGTCCCTGTGTCCCCAGCCCCAGAGTCTTTCTCTAAGGGTACTCAGAACATCCTGGAAAACACTGAATACCACCGAGTACAATATTCTTGGGAAGGGGAAGCAGCTGAAAATGTGGAAAACTTTGAAGGAGGTTTTTCTAAGACTCACGTCTAGGGCAATTTATGGTTTCCTTTCTTCCAATGTGGAGGCTGAACTCTGAGAGATTAGATTTCAGCCTCCAGAAACCCCATCTAGTCACGGGAAGACAGAAGGGCAGAGGTCACTGGGTTGCAATCACTTTTACTGCACATACTGATAAACAACAATGGTTTTCTTCTTTCTTTCTTTTTCTTTCTTCTTCTTCTTTTTTTTTTAATATCTCCCAAGACTATGGTTCTGAACACAAGGAAAATCACCTGCAGGGTTTTGATCCCACGGCCTATCCATCTTTCAGCAGCAGCTGTCTGCCGAATGGTACACAGCTGAACATGAGAGCTCCCTCTGAGAAGGGGAGGGAAAGCCCAGCCTAGCAGTGCCGGGCAGGGCACCCCCCACCCCGCTCTGATCTTCACCCCAGCCGTGGCCCCTTGACCCTGCCTTGCTCCCGTGAGGCCCCTCATGCCTTAGACACTTAGTGCTGGTTGTTCCCTCTGCCTGGAAAGCTCCACACAGCTCACTCCCTCCAGGGCCCAGCTCACTTGGGATTGTAACAAGGTCCACCCACACCGAGCGCCCTGGCTGAGACTGCAGCCGTCCTCCCCACCTCAGCACCCTCAACCCCCCCTCGCCCTGCCCTTGACTTCGTCTCCCTTGCACTTACTGCCTTCTAGCACGTATATCATTAACACAGTCATTGTGCTTATGATTTATTCTATTTCCCATCACTTGAATGGGAGCTCTACGAGGGCAAGATTTTTATGTTTTGTTTTCACTGATAAATAGCAATACTTACAATAATTATAATAATAGTGCCTGACATATTAAAGGCACTCGGTAGTTATTTGTTGAATGAATGCATTAGAAGAACCTGTTTGCCATTTGCCATAAATTGTAAGTAAGTAGCCTGTAGGCGGGGACTGTTTTCTGTCCCCACGGCCCCTAACAGAACGGAGGAAGAGTGCAGAGAAAATGCTCAGGATTTCTGGTAACGCTGCTAATACTCCAGTCTCATACCTTCACCTCTTGGGCGCTCACGGAGCTTTGCATAAGTCATTCCATCTGTTCTCACGCCAGCTGGTGCAAGTGTTTCATTCCTACCATGGATGAAACTAGGCCTCGGGGCCGGTCAATAGCAAACCATGAACTGAGTTCCAATCTCCCACTTGCTGTGAATGAGACTGTGTCCAAGCTTAATGAAGGGGCTGGTGCTGAGCTGGAATCATCTCAGTTGTCAGCGTTGCTCCCTCTCCCCTGTCCTTTCCTCCGGGGCTCAGTCTGGGCCTTACACGGTTGGCTTCCCTCTCTCAGGGACTAACGTACCACCCGCGGGCCGCCTTTGGAGCCGAGCGGGCAGAAGCTGCTCTGACGCGCGGGGGCACGGCGCTTACCTGCACGTTCCTGTTCAGGCTGACCGCCGGGAAGAACAGACCTTCCACGTTCTCGAAGGCTATGGGACCCTGCTGTTCGTCGTTGATAAAAAATGTCAAAGTTTTCCTGTTCAAGTCGAGGAGGACCCCGATTGTGGCCCCCTTGGCGATCCCTCCCTCCGTTCTGGGGGAAAAGAAAGCAACCGGGTTTCACTTGTCATCATTCTAGAAGCTCCCCTCTTTGTACTAAATGTACAAACCCTTTTGTACTAACCAGTGTTTAAAAGTATCGTTCTCCACACCCCAGGAGCGTTTCTAAATATTTTTTTCCAAAGTCAGCCCTCCTCCCATATCATTTTAGTACCACAGATATACTGGGTATCTGTTTATGTGTTGTGTGTACATCTGTGCTTTGTAAATAAAAGGAGTCAAGATTTTTTGCTTACCACCCCACACCAACTTCCAGTCAGTCCCTTGGGGGACATACCACTCCCTGTTGAGAATACAGGTTCAACTCTGCTGCTCTGCTGTCCCTGAGAGTGAACTCCTTCCCAGAGGGTCTCTACCTCTGAGCCACAGCAGAAGACAAATCTTTCAAGCCCAAGAAAAAAAAGTCAGCTTTGGGCTATCAGAGCTCTGTCCGCAACTGTGTCGTGCACTTGGCACAAATGGTGTGAATTAAACATCAACTCCAAAATTACTTAATTTGAAAGTCAAAATAAAAAAGCACTTAGGCTGAATCAAAAGCATATGCACGAAAAATTGAATGTGGGGCCTTATGCTACCGATTTAATAGAAAAAACTCATTCCAGAAAGATGTTAATTTTGGGCATGTTGAGTTTAAATTGAGAAGGCTCTCTAAAAAATGACAACATCGGAGAGGATTCTCCCCTGCTAAGTGAAACAATTATATTGTAGAAGATGGAGGAGTGATTTTAAGGAACCTGTGTTGAAATGTCATTTTAAAGCAAATTACGTCTCATGCTTCAGTTGATAGTTTCACAAAAGCCATTAATATGGACGCTCAGATTTGCTGTGCCCCCACACTTTGAGGTCTAGCAATGATGAACTTCATCCTCATGTCAGCAGAGCACAGAAACTGGTAAGTGCTGTTCTTCCCCTCTGCATGCAGAATACAGACTGTATGGAGTCGTTAAAGGACAGGTTCAGAAATCGCATCTTGTTAGTTCAAGCGTCAACAATGACAGCACAGTTTGCACGCAAGCAGACATGCTCAGCTTTAAGAATGTGTTTCTTTGCATAGTGTCACACTTGTGTTATTATTTACGCCTTCACTCCAAAATGAAGAAGCTACAAGAGAAAAGTAAGTGGGTACATACGGGAATGGCGTCAGGAATCTAGTGATTGAGGGCTCCCCCAAATGTAAGTCACCAAAGATGACCACTTATCTACTTCTAGTAGGGTTTGATGTCAGGCTGAAATGGTATGTGTGTTCACTTTAAGTTATAATGAATAACACACACCTGGATGGGCGTTTATAGCAAATGTCCGAGGGAATAGGAAGCGGAGGTCTAAGAATCCTCCCGACTAGAGAAGGAGCAGTGATGACCTTCCAGAAAAAGCTAAGACAGTGGAGTCCACCAGCCTACCACTGCCAGACTCGTTTCCTTTTGAGCTGACTGAACAGAGCTGATTTTTTTTTCTCAAAACACCAAAGAGAGTGTATCTTAGAGAAATCTTTGAGAATAAGGTGGATGAGGGTCCATGCAAGACGCGTCTCTACTTATGCAAACCAAATGATCAAGGAAATCTAGGGAAAAAAATAGTTTGGGTTAAAGGATAATCGCCTATATTTTGGTGTTAGAGACAAATCTGAGGAGATTACTATGTTCTCCTTCCCCAGCAAACTGGGTGTTCTGAATTTATACGATAATAAGAGAGTCCCACAAATTCTAAAGCTATCCAAACTGGCATCGTATCTGAGCAGCGGTATTGATGATAACCCTAAGAAGAGGAACAATGACTTCTGTGTTCAGCTGCCTCCAATGTAAGACATTTTCACATATCTCATTTAACCTGGAGAACACTCCGTCTGGAAAAATATTATTATCCTAATTTGGTGGATTCGGAGATGAAGGCTCAGAAAAACTAAACAGCTCTCCTAGTAAGTTGTCAGCCTGGATTTTAGAATCCTGGGATGTTTTCCTGGAATGAATATACATGGGGATTCTTAGTTTCTAGCCACAGAGAAGGGCCTGGGAAAGTGCTCACATCTCTGGCATTACGAAAAAAAATAATCAATGAGTCCATCAGTTCACCACAGAGAAGGACTCAGGTAAGCATAGCAGAACTCCTGCCTGGCCGCCTCCATGCGTCTATTTCATAGGACTTTGAACTGGGGCTCTCATTTCTACCAGAAGCCAACGTGAAGAAGGCTGGGTCTGGGGGCTGCCGGGTACCTGTTGGTGTGCGAGTTGTTGTGCATGAACCAGCTCCGGTGATTGTCCACATACATTGCCCAAGCCTTGTCGTCCTTCCCTAACATCACGTCCTTCATCACGTCGACGCGAGCCACGCCGAAGGCAGGGTCAGGGTGGTTGTCGTAGCGATCCACCGCGAGCTCCCAGTAGTGGACGCCCTTGGAGAAGCCGGTCTTCCCCAGCACCACCCGGTCATCGTAGCTGCTGCAGGTCACGGTCAGATTGTCGTTGGAGAAGATGATGTCCGCGTGTGCCGAGCCAGGGTCGAAAGCAAACCAGGCCACTGGGAACAAGAGGAGGGAGCGGGGTTACCGAGGCAGACGCAGAGACCTCCGTGAGGCCGCACACTCCTGCACGGGGAGGAGTGTCGTGTCCCGTTTTCATGCTGCCATGCAGGAAGGAGGTGTCCGGGCCACCGGGGGCTGTGAGTGAGCAGACAAGGGACCACGTCCTGGGAGGTGGTAGTCTCTGCACCCAGAAGCAGACGGAGGACGCGGGACCGATTCAGCAGGGGTTACCTGACTCAGACTGCACTCCCAACCAGGTGATCCGGGAGTGAAGTGGCATCGATTTTGGAAGGTGCAAGTCCCTGCACCCGGTGACTGGGACAACAGTACACCAGAGACATAAAGGGAGAGGGTGCGCTAAGAGGCCTGTGTAACCCTGAGGCGGGGAGGCTAGGATCTACAGTCCTAGATGGAGGAGGGATAAAACACACTGAGTGAAACCAGGAAATATCCCTGTGGCAGAAGTGCTGACATCTAGTCGTTTTGAAAACTCCCTCAGCGCTAGTGGAAGCTCAGAGGCTGCAAAGCTATCGGCAACATGAACTAATTTTCACGAGTGACTGTGACTTTGGACGTGAGACAGGTCGCTTCCTTCGTACCTTAAAAATAACAGTTTGCAGGTTACTCCTATCGCTAACGTGTTAAAATATTTTGCTGGAGCAGTAGGCGTTTTGGACATTAAGCGAAGAGAATGACATCTTTGCACACGTCGTTATGACCCGAGTTCTAAACGCCGCCTACCAATACCACACTGTGGAGAGATGTCATTGCTGATTTATTGAACCTGTGAGCCACCTCACATGCACTTTGATCTTTGCTATTTGTAACAGAATAAGGTTATTCCATACCTGCCAACAGCTTTTTAATGTCAACTGTTGTCATTCCAAGTGAAAGCCATGGGAGAGAGAAACAGGAAGCAAAAGTGACATTGATAAGAAAACATGTCTCTTTTGATAGACTAATACCAAAAAAGGGCTCAATTTCAAACACTACAAACACTACAACCATTGGTCTGACTTGTACCTTAACCCACGTCAGCACTCATAAAGAGTGCTCTGCATTGATGTATAAGAAAACTGGGGGAAATGTAATCTTGTGTTCGGTATAAAATTCAAAAATACGCTTTTTCTAAGTATTTGAGAAAGTGGTAAAATGGGATTTTCATGACAATTAGACAATTTTATTGACATACAATGAGCTGCCGCTGTTTATTTGGTGGAGGGAATTGAGCATGCCAACCACACAAGAAAAAGATGACAACATGTTCAGGTGTACTTGCCTAACTGAGAGTAAGGTGCAGACTGCGGCTCAGAGCTGTACCCTACAAAGAGATACTTCACATCAAAGCTATGCAGCGGCAACCAGGTGGATACACAGTAACTGTACACACTTAAAAAGCACCAGCTGAAAAAGAGTCACCAGAGGCCTGATTCATGAAAAACCAAAGCCCTTTTTATATTAGTTAACTCTGCTGGGTAAAAATGGTTTCTCTTCATATTTTTTTCCCCGTTTAATAAATCCTCCTCCAATTGATTCTAAACTATACAGCTTAAATTTCTATCAGCCCCCAAGCTCAATCTTTTCCACCATATTAAAGAGATGGTTTACTGTTAAAAAATGGGAAAAATTCGGGGCTGGAGGGAAGCAAAATAAATAAATTAATTAAATAAAAAATAAAAATAAGAAAAATTCACCCAGTTGAGAAGGAGAAAACACTGGGTCTTGATAAAAGCTCTGTTCTATATCACTGTTCCATGCACTTCTAACTTTGGGGGTAACCAGAAGGTGTTTGTCATGACTTGGGCCCAAGTTAAATGATACGTGTATGAATGAATGAACCTAGACTGTAACCTGTATGTCAATAAAAACGTGATAATTTTTAATAATGACATGAATTAAATGTAGTGAAACAAATGACTTCATCTCCTTCTTAGATCATTTTACTACAGCCGTTTTTCTCACCTAAGGGAGGGGAGGGGGCGCTGGTGGAGGCAGGATGGTCTCTGGGAGATATTAGAATCACCTGTGGAACCTTTCCACCCCTCCTTCCTCAAGAGTTGGATACCCCTACCTACCCCATGAGAAGGTAGTTTGGATGGAGGAAGCAGTGTGGTCTTAAAATGTTCAAAGGTGTATGAACTACAGTTTCAAGTGGTGTTGGGGAATGATGTGGAAAATGTAATTTTGATGAGCCCTGGGATATCCCCTAGAAGGGACCATTTAATTTTTTTTTAATTCAGTAAGGCCTTTATACACTAATTTGCAAAAGAACTGAAGGATAATACACTGAGTTAAAAGAATTTTAGAATTAATACAGCAACTTCCTATTAAAAAAAGACGAACGATTGAGTCAAAAAGCAAAACTGAAAGGTATGTCCTTACTTTTGGTTACTTTATTCTACTCTGGGATGAATTCACATACAAAAGGATCATTTTCTTCCAAATCATGGCTAATTTTTATGTTTAGCTTCTACCAATTATCACTTTAAAATTCCTATTAACAGGTTAGAGTGCAGTGAGGACTGAACACAAGGAGTTTTAAAGCTGAATCTCATATCCTGCTTTGGAAATGAATTTACACAATCTGAATAGGGCTTTTAAAAATTTTAAATGAATCATGCCTTCTGCAAGACTTTTCCAAAACAAGTGTTCTGAAGTCTTTTTACACTATTGAAAACATACCACCATACATGTAAGAGTCAACGATTCAACTAGAACAATGCTGTTAAATACAGCCATCACATCTCCCCAGACCCACATTTCATTTTATTCTTGAGACAATATACATTACAAAGACTATAACAGTATTTCAGTACATTGGACACAAGTGAAAACAGTTCCATAACAAAGCATGTTTGAAAGCCAGTAGTGCACAGAAAAACAATAAGAAACATAAAAGCACACACACACAAAAGTCATTTTAAAGAGAGCTTGAAGTCCCTGCATCCTTTTTGCACTGTCATGCTGTGGCCTTCTTCATTCCAGGATGTGGGATGAGCAAAAAGAATAAAATAAAAAAACAAAAGAAACCTTTGGAAATGTGAAATGTGCATCACGTGTATCCATGATTACAATATAGTCCTGAAGAGATCAAACAGGTCTGCATCTTAGATGTTTTAGGATTCTGTTGGCTAGACAGCGTCGACTGCACAGTAACACATGTCTAGCATCCCTGAAATCAACCTAGAGCCCTGTCACAACCTGGTTGGCTGTGGGAAACTTGGGGGAAGCCAGCCTGTGCCATGACTTGGATCTTTGGCCCTTAGGCCAGTTAAGGGTTTCTAATTTGGCTAGTGATGGTCCCTCCCCGTTGCTAGGAAAAATCCGCTATAAGCGGGACTGACCAGTGAGCACAGGCTTTTGCAGAAAATACTTTCACTTTCTGCTCTCTGCTTTGCCTGCTTTGTAGGATGCATTCTGCTGTTGGTGTGTTTGTACTTTATTTTTTCAATAAAGATCTCTTGAGTCTATGTTTAATCAGACCACTCCGGGCTGGATGCACTGATCCAGTCTCCCAGACACAGCTGGTTTCCTGGATACAGCAGGGTTGCAAACCTCCAGACTAAGGCCACAGCCTCCACTCAGCCAGCGCCTATGCCGTGCTATGCCGCTGCATGTGATGACAGAGCAGGTCATCCATGGCCGTACCAGCTGGTGCAAAAAGAACAACTTCACTCATCACTTTCCAATGCCATCATACATTGACCACAGCTCGATGGTTGGGCCTTACGCCACACAAACGAGAACGCCACAAAGCTCCAGCATCCAAATGCTCCTCATACCGGAAGCAGGCCACACACATAGAGACTTGCTCATTGCCCTCTCCATGCACATGAATGGCAAGAACAAAACAGGTATTTCAGAGATGCCATCAAGGCACAGAGAGATCAAGGGGAAGGTCAGACGATCTCAGCTCACCCGGTGCATTGAGAGACTGCAAAGAGGAATGCAAGCTCAGCTGATGGGGTGAGGATCGGAAATCAAAGTAGGATCTCCCGGGAAAGCTGGGTTGTAGATTAAGGGTGGAGGAGAAAGGACTCATTCTACGGAGCGGCAATCTTTCCGAAGGTACTGGAAAAGGGAGTGTCTGTTCTTCTGAATCTGTGTCTAGATGTAAGATCAATGCAAACTAGAGATCAGAAATCTGCTACCTGCCCGAGCGCGGTTCCCCAAGACCTGCCTTACCAATGCGTTTGCACAAAGCCTCATCCACCCCGCAGGTGCCACAAGGCATTTACAAAACCAAAGTGGCTTGGGGCCAGGAGGGCATTGTCAGCAGGTCAGGACTCAAGACCAGAGGACACCTCAAACATCACAGACAATTGCTCTCATTTCCCCCAATTTTTAGTGGTAGAGAAAGTATTTTGGAAGGTTTCCTTTTCATTAAATTTTTTAGAATTGAATTTAGAAACTTTAGAGGTAGATTTTACCCATTGATGACCAAGAGTGAGACTTTTACCCCCTTCAGCTACCTTGGAAGTTATTACCTGTACAACAGTGGCTTCTTAAAGGGTTTATTTAGGAGATGATGATTTCTTTTCTTTTTCTTCTTTTTTCTTTTTTTACCAATTCTTTGCTTTTCCATATTTTCCCCTTTTCTCTCTTATATATATTTTCCATTTCTGAATGAACGAGATGATTTTTCTATCCTAACACACTCAACACTTGCTCTTTGAATAGGAGAGGAAGAGAGGGCTGAACAAGTAATCAGGGAAGGAGGCTTACCTTTGTTTCTGAATTAAGATCAGGCCCCAGAGATGCCACATGGACAGCTCTTGTTTTCTAATGATAAACAGTCTGTGGAGCCATGGTGAGGTGGGTGGGTGGCAAAAATGTCTTTATTTTCAGATACTTGGGTCTGGCATGAAGATCACTAAATTACTAAAATCACTCCTTTCTCTTTTGTCAAGCAATAGCTGGTTCTAGGTAGTAGGGTGGTCTGGTTGGAGATAGATGTTTTACCAATCAGGACCTCCTTAGAACACAGCGTGACAATAATAATTGAAGAAGGAGAGATGGCATGATGGTAATATTCTATGTCCAAAACCAAGGAATTATCTTTTCATTGAAAAAAATAATTTTGTTTTGGTGGCCACAGGATGCTGCTGGAAATATTTTCCTGGTTTGAGTCTGTCAGCATGCTTCTCCGTGTTGAACATACCCTTATCCTATCAAAATGCTATTGTGGGCGTGTTCGAGCCAAAATAACTGGAGTGTGTGTATGTAACAAGTTAAGGTGTGGTATTCCCAATAATAATATATTCAAAGTTTCTTCTACCTAAACTTCATATAATTTGGATGACATGACATATGGAGTCATTTCTTTGTTCAAAAATGGTAAATCAGAGGTGTTTCTTATTATAAGTGTTTCAAGGGGGAATTAGTCTTTTAGTTTAATGGGAAATTTGAAGTACAACACACTACCACAAACTGACACGGGCTTCATTTAGGGGGAGAAGGCCCTATATATGTCAGTAAAAGATTTTTTATTAACAAGAATTTGCTTGAAAAGGTATTTTTCATCAGGTGGTAGCAATCAATTCATTATATTGAAAATAGTTGTTGCTTTAAAAATTAAGGGAAAGGACATACATAGTGAAGTGAATTCTAGAGTATATTGAATCTTCAAGTCATCATCTGAAAACCAATGAATCACAACCCTGGGGAGCATATCTGAGCCATCATGAACATACTCACCTTTCCTATCCTGAGTACCGAGTTGGTGATGGCACCACTCTGTGGGGCGGGGGCTGAGAACAGCTGTGGTTATTCATGGGATTAATAACTTGACACTAAAAGAGTTACTGTTTTTCTAGCCTTTTATGTGGATCCATTATTTATTGATGACCCAATTTCCTTGACTCCTTTCACTTTTGAACTATGCCCTCTTTTCAGGCAAGTTTATTTAATACCCACATTATCCAGCCATTCTCTGTCCTTTTTCCCCACCTATGGCTTCCCATACCCTTCAGCTGGGCTCTTACCCCATTTTCTCTAAGGAGCTCCTAAAAAAAAACTTCTTACCTCATCATGAAAACTTTTCCATGAATTACGAGAGGGAGAGTGTTTTCCACCTGATCCCAGGCAGACTAAACAAGCAGCGCCCCTTTATGCCCTTCCCCATGGGCACACAGTACAAATGTTTGGTCAGGTGCCTGTAAGTCATTTATGTTACTTGTATTATCTTAGATTACAGGAGTCTCAGAGGAAATGCTTGGTAACATCTGAGGAGCAATCATTAAACTTCCCCTTGAAATATCATGGGTTGAGCAACTCATTGCCTCTGGGCAGTCCCCTCCAGTTTGTGGCTATTGCTTATATTCATCTGGATATACCTTTTTGAGAGCTCCACTCATCAACTGTAGCACTACTATCTGGGGCCAAGATCACTAGTTCTTCAAGTATTTGACGGCAGTCACCAATCCCCTTTAAATCTGCCCTTTGCTGGGCTAAAAAGAATCTATTTCCAGCCATTTTTCTACCCTACAAATTAAAAATCTTAACTCTCCTTGTCTTGCCCCACTGGACATATTCAAAAACATGAACCAAAGACACTAATACAATATTGGGTATAGTATTGCCGCTCCCTGGTTTAGTCAAGTCACATAACTCACAATGAACATACACACAGCTACCCAAGGGTATATTTCATGTCACACCTGTGGGATGCAGAGAGGATAACATCCTACTTCATTTCCCCTTGAAAGCACAACTACTGAGATCTGGAGAAGACTTCTCAGCCATTAATGTTCTATTAACCAAGACAAATAGGAATGGGGTTTATCTTCCTCCCTCCACCAAAATACATGATATGAAAGCTATGTTTCAGGTCATAGCTAATATCCAGGATCAATATTATTAATTTTTAACAATAGATCACTAGAGAAAGACAGGTAGCATCTTAAAAGATTCTAAACATCTTGTCATGTTTCATGACATGCAGTGATCCTGTCTGCTGAACGGTTTTGCTGAGAAAAAGCAGCTTATCAAGGAAGACCAATGGAAAGAGCGGTAGGATGCCAGCTGAATTCTGGCATGGTGACTCTAGGCACAGTTATAACTCTGGGGTGGGGACTGTGCTCATAATGGGAATGTGTCAGGACACACTCTCCATCAACTCTGTCAATGGCCACCATTTTCCTCTTGCCCTGGCCTAGACTGCTTTTCCTTCCCACCCGGGACGGCTGGATTCTGGAGTTGAGGCCTATGCTTAAGAGAAGCCATCAAGAATTATCAAAGCAAAGATCAGCTGGGGAACACACTTATTATTTACTGACTTTTGGGTTCAAGGTGAAAATACTGTTTAGGTGGTGTACTCCTGCTTGGCTTACAGTCCCTACTTCTTTTACTTGTTCATTAGTTAACATTTATTGAATACCTACCATATACCAGACATTGTATTAGAACCGAGCAGCTGGGAAACACGAACTTGGAGGGAGCGCTGACCATAAGAAAAAGAATAATTCAGAGAAAATCTTCTAGGGGAGAATCTCTTGACTGACTCCAACATGTACCGAGTACAAAAGATTTCTGTAGTGTGGTAGAATATTTTGGAAATATCCCTCACCAGTCTGTGAAGTGCTATTTTTGGAATTCAAAGAGGAAAAGCAAGCCCACGGGACTTCCTTCTGACACTGCACACTAAGGCAGCTCTCTTTGTGACTGGGAGAATTCTTGGTTATCTTTTTGTCTGGTCACGAACAGCTTCCTGACTCAGGCAGGCCTTGGGTGCTGGTCCAGTTGTATTTCAAAGCCCAGTAAGACAAGATATGTCAGTAAGAACTGCACAAGCAGCATTAAAGATGAGCTTCAGTTCAATTATAAACCAGCTGTAAAATAATTTGCTTTTGTTGGGAAGATTTTAAAGAGACAAACGAACAAAGGAGGCCGAGTCTCCTTAAATGATCTAATAAGCATCCAAAGGCGTAATTATGTCCGACTGGTACCTAAGTTACGATGAGAGGGGGTATTTGAAGCTCTCTTAAGTGTGGCATTCACAGCAGTTGAGAAGTGAGAAACAAATCTGTTTTGAAAAAAATCCCTTTTAAGAAAAGAGTCTCTTAAACACCCCTGGGACAGCTGCATACTCTGTCACCAAATCCTCCACTCCAATTTAGAATATCACGGCATTATTTATAAGTAACTACCATCAGAAGAACTAAAAATTCCTGCATTTCAAATAGTTACAACAGATTCCAAAGGACTCATCTGCTCCCCAGAGTGTCAGCTGCAAAGCATATTCCCCAGAACCAAAGATAGTGTCTGGATCCAGTTCAGTTCTATGGAAAAATTCAGGAAATTCCCTGGGATGACATGAATGTTGTCAAAATTAAAATCTCTCTTTTCTGGGCTCTGAAAACTACAATGCCTGTCACTTTGGATTTTGTAAAATCTACCCAAATTTGTTCAGGTATGATTTACCTACCTTGAGGATTTTGTCTTGGAAATGCACAATCTTCTAACTAAATAATGTTTTGGGAGCTCTGATGCTCTGAATCAGGAAAAATAAAGCAGAGGCATAGGAAAAATGATCTCTGGTGGACAATATACCCTTCCTTATATTATCCTTTATCAACTATTTTCTATTAGTGCTGAATTCTCCATATCATAGGCAGATCTTTAAGACCTATTAAGACCCTTGCAGGAGGCAGGAGGTGTCTATGCCTGTTCATAGCATTTTCTGAAATAGTTAACAGATTTCAGCAGTAATTTTGAAGAGAGAAACCATATAAGAAAGCCAGGGGAACAAATTGAAAAGAACTTGGACATTATCTGCTCTAAGTCCATAGTTTTAGAGAAAAAAACAAAACAAACCCCCCTCCAAACAAAGAAACCCCTCTCTACACTCCCCCCCAAACACAACAACAAAACAAAAACTCCTGAGATCCGGAGAGGTTGAGGGACACACCCCAAGTCACACTGCCTCTCTGGTAGGACAGGATAATGACCCAGGCAGGATTGATTCCAGGGGGATAAAATTTTGGGAGGGACAGGCCATTACTTCTCTTTTGTGCCTTGGAAATGTATAAAAGGTAAAGTTTATGCCACAGGCCATGGGGACATTCCAGTGGTCTCAAGGGTGACCAAAGTTTGTGCAGATAAACCTAGTATCATTCTTTGCATCCTGCACCATATTGAGTGAGAGTGAGTATTTCTTCTCTCAATGGATCAGTTCTATGGACTGGAGTGCTTAGGGATTGAAAGGCAGCCCATCAACCTCCGCTTTGGAATTTTGGTCATGTGGAGTGGTGAGCAGAGGCGTTCTCTGTTGTTCTCCTGAGATTAGATGAGCTTCTTCCCCTCACTCCCCCCACAAGTTTACAACTTCTCTGGAGGCGGGGGGGGGGGTGTTAGTACCTAAGGGTTTAAGAGTGCAGTACTTATGTTGTTCCAAAATCACTATAAAATATCTGCAAAGAGATTTTTGACAGATGCATCTGGGGCTATTCCGGGGCCATATTCTGCTTATACCATGGAATATTCTTTGGGTTATTTCTTTCAATGTGTGGGAGAAGGAGCTATCACATTGGAAGGGGTAGTGTGACCCTAATAGTCTAATAGGGGAAAATAGGCATTTTAATTTTATGAATAACATCTTCTATGCCCCCTTTTAGGAAGCATTTTCTAAGAGGTAATTTCAAGATTCCCTAACCTTTTATTGTCGTTAGAGAAGACAATCCTGGAAAGTGTTGGGGAGATGATTCCTGTGGACATTCAACTAAGAAGATGCTTGAGAGCATCTTGTCTAAAGGCCGATTCTCCATTTATCACTGTTCACCTTCTCTCCAGTTTCCTCACAGTTGAGATATGGAGGGCTGAGAGCATTTGCCAATAAATAGCTCTGTGGTTTCAACCAGAGCAAAGCTCCAAGTCCCGGACCACATTTGATAGGGTCTTCTAAGGACCTTGCAGATCTGGCTCTGATATTCCTTTTCTTTCCCAAGCAGCCACCTGCCCCTGCCAGCAAGGAGAATGTTCTGATCCCAGCAGGGGAGAAGGGCCTCTCTAGGTGAACGCTTATGCTGGGGAGCGAGGGTGGGTGGGTGGGTGAGAAAGTGGAGATGCAGAGGCAGAAGAAAAGGACAGGACCTGAATAGGAGCTTGGATCTGATGCTGGAAAGGACAGCCTCTTCACACCTCCTTCTTAAAGGAAGAATGTTATTTTTTTCACCAAAATGCTAACGTGACTCTTTGAAAGTGTTGGAGTCCATTTCTTGCTGGGGTTTCTGGGTGAACACGAGGCAGCTACACAGTGCTGCTTCATTCTGACAAGATGTTTTCACACGCTAAGCAAACAGACTTAGGATAGATTTCCCTATTTCTTCCTTCCCTATTTCTTCTGCTCTAATGTCAGCACCGAAGTGCACTGTGCTGGGTAGCACAGGCTGGTAGGCCGGGGTCTGACAGGTCACTTAACCTCTCAAAGGCTCAATTATCCCACATGGAGGATGAGATAATAATTACAGTACTTTCTTCTAGAGTGTGGTAGGTGGAATAATGGCTTGCCCAAAAATGTCCATGGCATATAATCCTTGGAATCTGTTACCTTACTTGGCAAAAGGAACTTTGCAGATGTAATACGGTAAGGATTTTGAGATGGAGAGATTATCCAGACGGGCTCAAGGTAATCACAAGGGTCCTTATAAAAAGGAAACAGGAGGTGCGGAGTCAGAAAGAGATTGGAAGACACTACACTGCTAGCTTTGCAGATGGAGGAGGGGGCCATGAGCCAAGGAATACAGGTGGCTTCTAGAAGCTGGAAAAGGAAAGAGAACAAATCCTCCTCTAGAACTCTCTGAAGGAATGCAGCCCTGCTGACACCTCACTGTTTGCCTCGTGAAATCCATTTAGGATTCTGACCTCCAGAACTGCAAGGTAATAAATTTGGGTTGTTTTAAGCTACTGAGTTTGTAGTAATGTTACAATGGCAATAGAAAATTAATGCACAGGGCAAATCTGGAATATTGCGGGAACAGCACAGGAGAGGGGTCTGCATTAGCAGCGGGCATGGAGGTATAAAGTCTTTATAGCTGTTTTAGGGTGAACAGAAAAAATTCCTAGTTTTTCCTTAGGACCTTATAGTGAAACATAGAATGGATAGTTTTTATACAGTTCTCCTACTGGATTTCAGTATCTTTAAAAATACTTCCTGGCCGTCATTTTCATGGAATCTTTTAGTGGACAACGCAGAAAGTTCTTAGAAACTTGACACAAAATGAGATAGAGTTTATTGCACTAGTTTTCTCACTGTATTTTGTATTGGGATTCCATAAAGACTTCTGAGATATACCTAATACCCATTCCCAAGGGTCCCAGATACTATACTGACTTTTAAATGTTAGATGGAAATATTTTTACAATTCATTATATACTTTCTAACTTTCTTAATCAGAACACAAGCCACAGAATGCTGTCTTGACATTTTTTGGAGGGGGGGAGTCCGTTCTCAGTTTTTCCGATTACCTTCCCTGCTCACCAATCCCTCTTTTCTCTTCTAATGTGATGTTCCTAGTCTACTGGGGTCTTCCCAAGTGGGTCATGAGCTCAGTGAACTCGTGCAAAGTAAGAGTAAGTGAGAACTGAAGGAGACGAAGGGCCCTGCTGTAAGGACAGCACGGAAGCGTCTACACTTGAACTTTTTTTTTTTTTTTTTTTTTTTTTTTGCCAATCAGAGGTCATTGTCACTTCTTGACTGTAAGATGATGATCTAGATTGCAGGGTGGATGTCTTAGTTCTAGAGAGGTGAGAGACCATAGTTCTTAGAGCGCTGAGTCAGGTGCCATGGAGTTCAGGAAGGAGGAAGAGTGGAGCCCATAAGCTCTGGGGCAGGCGCCATGCCTTGTGCCTCTTTGAGATCCTGGGCCCAGCACAGTGCCTGACACAACTGAGGTGCTCGATTAATGTTTTTGAATGAATGAGGTTTCGTTATCATAGTCAGGTCAAGGCAGATTTTGAAGTTTTTGCCTTGCATACAGTTATTCCTTGTGTTTGGATTTCTGTCTGTCTGTCTGTCTCTCTATACTCTGGGAAGTCTTCCATCCTTTTTGTATTATATTCATTTTCCCTGCAATATGTTGTAACTTATTTCATGTAGCTACTAGATGTAAAGCAGTCAGAATATTATTTCTATGAAAATATAAATTTAAAAAGCCCTGTTTTAGGTACAATTTTACTTTTAGGGGGCTGCTTATTAGTCAAAATTAAACTCTAGCAGAATTAAGGTAATTTAAAAAATGGAATGGTTCATACATTTCTGGTGTAAAATCTACCTGGAAAACAACTGAGAAACACATATCAAGGGCCTTAACAGTGTTCATGCTCCTTGGTCTGATAATTCCAACTCTAAGAATTTGTTCAAGGAAGATAACAAAGATTTGTGTGGGAGAGTATTGATAGACTCAAGGGTGCCACTCTTCATGTTCTCACTCCTTTGAAGGACTCCCACCTCTGTTAAGACTGTGTGAAGCCATTCCCTGGCAATTCTCCCCCCTGAGAGGGAAGCCAGAGACAGACCATCTCCTCTCAGCCAGCTAACGGCCTCAGTGAGTTATCTGAGCCCCGGGAATGTTACCTTTGTTCTACTTCATTTCTCCCCCAATTACAGAAAAAGAAAAAGGTAAGTCTGTTTAGATAGGTAGAGGGAAAATAGGGAAAAATAAACAGCAAAGTTTCCATTCTGTTCTCAGCCTCCTCTAAAAAGAAAAAATATATATATCTTTCAGGACGAGAGTCTCCCAGACAGAATTAGGCCCAGAACTACTTGGGAAGAAGGCCTTGTTACATAACAGATACTCTTTTGCAGATGGTTTTGAAGACTGTGACAGAGCCATGACGTCTATTAGATGGATTACTTTAAAAATATACACAACTGGGGTTGTGGGCCTCGTTTTAAAATTTCATGAAGGCTCTTAAATTGCTTACAGTTATATTTCTTCTTAAGTCTGGGTAATTTGGTTGAGATTTGCAACTGGCTTTATGTTCATGGCCATCTTAGGGACATTCCCAAGAACTCTGCTTTCGTGGAACTAATCACACTCGAACTCATCTAATAATGCATTTTCTTTTCCTTTTCCCTTTTAATAACACATTCTTCATAATTTCCACTGAATTAAATTATTTTTCATTGTTTTCCTGACTGATCCCGGATATGAATTATGTCTTCCTGCTAGTCCCCTTGGCTTCCTTCCCACTGGTAATAATAACTTGAAAGTATGTAACTAGTTGTGTATCTTTTAAGGCTTGTCTCTCTTCCTAGACTGTGAGCTCATAAAAGCAGGAGTGACATCTGCTCACCCCTCTATACCCACAGGGCAGCACACAGTGAGCCTTTACCAAGCACTGCTCAATAAATAGATAAACAGAAAGAACTGCTTCTGGAAAAAACGCTCGGCATTTATAACAACGTGGACATGTGATCTCCCCTGCATAATGTTACCTGTAAGTCAGCAGATGGTTTCATAATCATTCGAAGAGTGTAAGTGACAAGTGGCTCAAACCTCGGACTAAATGCATGTACATACAAGTGAGACTTGCTATCACATGTGAATTGGACCCTTCTATAATAGAGACTTCTGTTTTGAACTTCGGGAAAGTGTTAGTTGTTGCTAAGAAGACCGCAAAACATCTTGTTACAGTAGAAAGCCGAAACAAACTGCCACGCCATCCCCAAGAGCAGCAAAGAAAGCAAACTTCCAAAGCAAACCTTTCCAGGAACTGTAGGAAGGAAGATTAATAGAGTATAATATAAGTTAATGTACTGAACCCTGTCAATGGCATTTTTTCTCACTGATTTCTAAAAAAACCAAAAAATATATATAATTCTTTAATTCTATAGGCTTTCTCTATTGTTACCAGGTTGATCAAATCTTTTTTCTTAAAATTAGCTATTCATTATATATTTTTTCTTGCTTTCTAAACCTTGTCTCACCATGTGAATGAGTTAGAAGGAGGGAGAAACAAATAGAACAAACCAAAGTTATGGAGAAAGTATGTGTGTGAACTTTATTTCATCATGAGAAAATCACTTCTGTGCAGTAACAGAGAATACTGATATATCTACACGATGATAAGGTTTTCTTTGTATTTAGATACATACCTTATATTTGTACACAATATATAAAATTCATGGAGGAAATTAATTTCTACAGTACAGTTTCTTTGTTGGAAGAGGACTTGTTCCGTTAGTTTCGTTTAGAAAATGACCCCCAGTTCTGTGACTGTGGTACCAGGGATCGCAGTTCCAATCCTGTAATTTATTAGACACCATAATCTTACGAACAGTAAGAGAAACTGAGAAACTACATCCTCCTGCAGGATGAAAAGAGAAACATGAATGCTCAAGCTGCTATGCTAGGAACTGATCTTAGTGGAAGAATATGATTTCCATGATGTATTATGAATAGCAATAGTAGGTCTCAAGATACATATTAGCAACATGGCTGCAAACTGTCTCCCTGCTCTGACGGCATGCACTTCACTCTTCAAGCAAACCGCCTTGTACGCACGTGGGAAACGAGGCCATCATCATGAAGGGCCTTCTGCGTTGCATGTAGGCAACCCTCGGAGCGCTTTAGCATTTAGCATGGTACTCGGGAAAAGAGGCAATGCTCCCAGGCAGGGGTCATCCCAGAGAGAAGTTGCTACACGGGTCATTCGGGAGGGCCGTAGCTACCACATCCCTATAACCCGATGGGAATAGGTTGGGTGGGCATGTTTCCTTCAGCGAATCCTTCTCTTTGACTAGTATCCCTCACAGACTTACCGCTGCTCCCCAAGCACGGTTTTTACGGCTAGGGGCTTGTCAACCTTGCTGTGGGATTTGAAGTTGTGCTTGTTTTTAACCATGTGAACCATTTTAAGGGTGACTGGCACATGCCAAGGTTTGTGGGAAGTGGGAAAAAAAACACCACCACAATTCTTTGAGCTAACATCTTAAATTTGAACAAAATCAACACAATTAATTCTGTAGAGGGAAGGTATGGGGAATGCCAGTGGGGGGTGACTTCTATGATTAAAACGACACCCAGAAAGTCTGAAAATGCTTTGGCACCAACCACAAATACCTCTTCATAGGTTTAATTTCATGTGCTGTGATTGCTTTTAAAATGAAAATGTTAAAAGCCTCAGAGGTTAAACCTGGTCATCAAATGCAAGCCCCTCGTCCAAGAGGAATGGCTTGACTCTGATGACCAAAATATTTACAGTATGGCCAAGAGGTGCAAGTTCTCTGGGGCTTGACCTTGTACGGTGGCCCTTGGTGGCCTAACCCAGCCTAGAGGGACGGGCAAAGGTGAAAATAGCGAGGTAATGCGGAGTTGCTGGTCATTTCCTGTTTGGTGCCCACAGGAAGCCTCAGTCCTGGTGCCGCCGGCCTCGGCTGGGCATGAGATGGAAGCGGTCCGCGCTGGGTAAGCCAGGAGTGGCCGACAGGCCCTCTCTGAACAGCTCTAGCACCCCACACCCACTGGAAACATGTTCAGTCACACAAATCCACAGCTGGAAAGAACCTCGGCCCCACCCTCAGAAACAGGCAAGCACTACAAAGCAATTTAGAATCATCTGGGTAAAACTGGCAAGTGATGTGTATCGTGGAGAATGGGAGCCTGCCCTAGAGCCTAGATACATCTGTTTCACACACCGGGGGGACATTCAGGCCTTCATTTTTCAGCTTCTTCAACTGCAGCTTATTTAGAGTGTTATCAAAGGAAGCCGACGCCCCAGGCCATTTGAACTGCAGCTGTGGACTCTTTGGTTTGATCACATCCACATACCATGGGCTCTCTAACGGCAGGAGAGGAACAGCGGCTTTGTGCCAGAATGCAGAGCAAGTCATGGAAACACTTCAGAATGTGGGCAGTGGTGGGGTTACCTCCGGGCTTGCCAGCCACTTTAGATGCCTTGCAGTTCTCGCTCTGAGGGATACTGCTGAAGGGCCTTACCCTCAGACGTTTGGAGGACCAGGGTCTTGCTGTACTGGCTGACTCCCGTTTTGTTGAAGGCCTTGATGCGAGCGTTGTATGTGCTGTTGAAGTGAAGACCGTCCACGGTGCACATCGTCTCCTTTCCAACATACACCTCCTGAGGGTCAACAAATAACAGACCACCCTTTAACGCCAACCCCTATGAGGGGTGAGGGAGGCAATGTTCCTCAGTGGTTAGGAGCAAGCATTTTGGTGGCAGCCTGACCTGTATTCAAATTCTATGAGATACTAAGCCATTTAATTGACTTTTTATTTTTATTTTTTTTAAAGATTTATTTACTTATTATTTGAGAGAGAGAGAGAGAGTGCAAGCAAGCATGGGGAGGGGAGATGCAGGAGCAGAAGGAGAGAAGGAGAGAGAATCTCAAGAAAACTCCCCGCTGAGCATGGGGCCTGATGTGGGGCTCAGTCTCACGACCCGTGCGATCATGACCTGAGCCAAAACCAGGAGTTGGACAGTCAACCAACGGAGCCACCCAGGTGACCCTAATTGACCTTTTTTTTTTTAAAGATTTTTTTTTTATTTATTTCTTTGACAGAGATAGAGACAGCCAGCGAGAGGGAACACAGGCAGGGGGAGTGGGAGAGGAAGAAGCAGGCTCATAGCAGAGGAGCCTGACGGTGGGGCTCGATCCCATAACGTCGGGATCACGCCCTGAGCCGAAGGCAGATGCTTAACCGCTGTGCCACCCAGGCACCCCCCTAATTGACCTTTTTAAGTCTCAGTTTCCTCATCTGTAAAATGGGGACAATAATACCCAGTTCATGAGGTTGTTAGGGTGATCATATAAGGAGGTCATATGTGCAAACTGACGAACATAGTGCCTTATATTTAACATGGGCCTGCACCTTAATGAATGGTTAGGGCTTAAAAAATTAAATTAAAATTGGGTGCTTATAGTAGCATTATGCTTATTATTAACTTGACGTTTACATATATATTATACCTACCGAGCTCTTTATCCGTCAGTGTGATTTGTAAAAACTGGTTTGGAAACATGAGGGTGGTCTCTATGCTGTGTCTATAACTCCGCTGGTAGCTTCAGGAACTGTCACAAAGATTACACTCAAAGTCATAGGAGTATAGGTTTTATCGCAGTGCAGTGGGAAGGGGGAGGAAACAGGGGCGGGAGGAAGAATGACATTTCAAAGGCTTAAAATAAATTGTAGCATAATGCATCTTTAGCATAGGTTAGGCATGTGCCTCCCTCTTTAGCTGTAGGCTTCTGCGACATTATGCTGATGTAATGAGTAAAAATAATTTGTGTTCAAAGCACAGCCTTAAAATGATAACTCTGGTGGGATACTAAACAGATTGGGGTCTGGGATCCTGGCATGCTAAGAATTTTATATGGATTATCTAACTGACTCTTAACAACAATGCGTGAGGGACGTGTTAATATTATCACTCCATTTTACAAATGAGGTCCTGAAGGCTCAAAGAAGTGAGAAATGGGCACAGACAGCTAAATGGTGGAGTCCAGATCTGAGTGCAAGCCGTTGGACTTCAGAGCTTGTGGCCTGCATGGGCTTTCTCTTCATAAGGGGAGGTCAGTTTCTATTCAGAGACTCCTTTGTCCATCTTTGACGGTTCAAGGAGAATGCAGGCCTTAGTTGAAGGACAGGCAGACCCTGTCAAGATGGTCTGGCCTCAGAAGAAGTGGGGAAGCTTGGCCTGAGACCTCACAATGGGGCCTCTGAGGTGGTCCCTGGCTTTGGTTAACAAGCAGCAGATTCTCTGCTTACCCGGAACTGACCACCATTGCCATCGTCCAGCTCCAGAATGTAGCCTTCAGCAGGCACCGTGGACAGAGGTGGCTGTTTCCAGGACAGCGTGGCACTGTTGTTGTGGGTACAACATTCCTCCAGCTGCAGGATGGGGGTTGCTGGGACTGGAGAGGAAGCTAAACAGAAATTAGTGTAACCCTGGCTTCTGTTGAGTTGCAAACATTTCAGGATCTTGGAATGAGACACATCCCCCTGATCAACATGTGGCTCGACTAGGTAGCCAGTCCAGGGGGGACCCAAACTGGATCCCTTCCAGAGTCTCTAGGAATGGGGCTGGGTCCTGAGCCGCTATGCTGCCTTTTCCCAAACTCGTGGTGGCACTTCTTACCTTAACTGTTGGGGAGACAATTGCTCTGTTCTCACCCCCTTGAGCACTGAAGACATCATCTGTAAGGGAACTGTTTTATTTGGGGGAGGGTTTTCAGCCCAGCCCACTAAAGCCCATGTAACCATAACATGGTTGAAAAAATGTATCATAAAATTGATTCTGAGTCTTGATGCCCTGTGTATAAACTTGGAACTACCTATTCTGAGCAGTTTGTTTGTTTTACCAGTGATTCTACTCAAGGTCTTGTGCACATAAGTAGCCGCAACAGTGGATTTTTGAAAACTTAGTACTAAATAACATAAAAACAGTGATTTCTCCATTTTGAAACTTCTGAGGAACTTGACCTCATCCTTTCAGGGTAGCTCTGCTGGCTCAGGTCCATGCTCCGCAGGTGCAGAACAGCCAACTGTGAGCCTGGAGAGTAGTATGGGAGCAGAAGGGGCCCGGCAGGGGAGGCTCAAGGTGTCCTTGTGACTTTGTGAGAATCTGTCACAGTACTACTAGTCACAACATGCCCCTGGCCCTATGTTGTGCTGGGAGTCTTTTCTATTACTTTAAACTGCAGAGCGGCTGAGCCTCCACACAGACACACACAGAACTGTTAGGTAACAAACAATCCCAGTTCCTAACACACGAACTCAATGTATGTATTTGGGAGCCATGTTTTTACCAACTGCTTAAAAATTTTTTTTAGCACCAAACCATTAATTTATTTTTGTAGCTCTTTAACAATAGGAGAGAAACGGTTGGACCGCATCCAGGGACATTTAAATGAACAAAGGTTAATTACAGAACACCTGGTATGCTGTACCAAAATTGGACTCTGTGTCATGCATCAAATTATCTGCTCCCTGCCATCACCTCAACCACAAAGATGGTTTATTTAACAGCAGTTTAGGAAATAGGTTCTATGGTGAGTAACCTAGAAAACAATAGCAGTGATCATAACACAAGAGATGCGAAGGTGAGGCAGGTCAGTTATACTTAAGAAAAGACTTTGATACAAGAAAACCATGCCTGAGTTACTAGATCAAACACAACGAAATCAAAATTATGAGCAGTTAATTGGAGGTGGTGAGTTTAGGAAGGGAAATCATGTTTCAGTGGCACAGAGGTCAGTTGGTCTTATGAGAGAAGAGTGGCTTCTATAGCCTCAGAGGTCCCTGAACATCTGGAACTGGAGGAAAGGAGATAGATTCATTGCCTCGTTCAAGAAAGAGACTAAAGGGCTGGATGGGAAGGTGGGGAGAGAGAAGACGTAACTCCTAATAATTATCTACCCATGAGCAGGCATCACCTAAGAGTTGTAACTGGAAGGTTAACATTAGGTCATCATGTATTAGGAAACCACTTGGTCATTAAAAATTTTCCCTTACAAAAATAATAAATTTTAACATATTAACTGTGGAGTAAATGATGATAAGTTTAAGCAAACCGTTCTTCAAAGGGCTTCTAGAGACCGGGAATGATTTTCCCCGGGGGGATATTTGCTCTGAGCTGTCCTTATGAATCAGGGCGTACCATAAAACAACCTACCCCTTGGACCCTCTTTATTTCATTAGCTCTCCTATCAATCTTCATTTTCCTTTGTTCGTGTTTCAGGCAAGTCTACATTTCATCAATTTTAAAATTAAAGAATAAGATCACAAGATGGTTTCACAAATGCTTGCAATGTCTCCAATAAAAAACTCAAATTTCCTCGTATAGACATAGGTATAATTAACAGATTAGTTGAAATACATGGTGTCATGTGTAATTAAAACATGGAAACTTCATTTGTAAGTCCTCAGTGGATACACTTTAAAAGACCAAGAAGATAATGAAAAGTCTAACCACTCATTAATCGTCAGGTTTTAATATTGTCCAGAATTTAAACAAATTAAGCAAACAAAAAAGTGAAATGAGGGAGGGAGGGGGAGAGAGAGAGGGAGGGAAAAAGAGAGAGAGAGAGAGAAAACAAAAATGAAGAAACAGAGACATTTGCGTATCTAAATCTATTTCTTGATGTGCTCAGAATTATTTTTTCTGTTTCCTTATTTACCCCAAAGTGATGTTGCATATAAAAGGCAAATATAACAAAATTACAGCCTCATTAACAAAGACTAAGGCTGACATTTTAGAAAAACATTTTATAGCGGGTGTTAACATTACCCTATTTCACTTTATTAGGTATAAAATAAATGGTCTGTAAGAATCCAAAGTATTTTCAAATTAGCTTATTATTTGTGTTTTGGAAATGGATAGCATCATAGTTCCTGGACTGAACTCTAAGAAATTTTTATTTTATTGAAACTTCTGTCATTGGGCTGCTGTAGCTGTCTTAATTGTAATACTTTCACCATCATTCTTGGATGTCTTTGTTTTTCCTAAAGAACCAGTTTCTCCTGACCTGATCAGAAGTGTATTGCTTAGCATTCTTTTAGCCCATAAAATCAAACTTCAGGCTAAAAATTCTCTTCTTAGTTGCAAAGGGCAACTGTTCTTATTGACTTCCTTGAAGGGGACTAGTGGAACCTCGGCTTAAAATTAAATTCTGCAACAGTGTCTTCTTAACGTTTGCAAATGTCTTAACTTTTTAAGGCCATTCTTGTTCTAAGTATAGCTTACATTTTTCATATTCATTTAATATTTTTTTCAAATCCTGCCGATTGTGAACACTCACCACGATGCAGGATTCCTCTGTGAAAAGTCACAGGAGTGTGGTGAGGACATGTAAGGACGCACAGCCTCCCCGCCCCGGGACGTGGAAACTAATGGTGGGTGATGCTTTTTGAGCACTTCCTGAAAGTGCTGCCTGGCAGTGTGGTGAGAGGTTTTACATGTAGTCACTCCTGTGATTTTCACAGCACCCCCACAAGAACAGGTGCTGTTATTATCTCTCGTTGGTAGATGAGGAAACTGAAACACAATTTTCATGGCTGCTAAGTGGCAGAGCCGGGATCTGATGCCCAGCAGGCTGGCCCCAGGGGCTGTGTGCTTAATTGCACTACGCTGCCTTTCCAGTCTGGCATGTAGTAATAGTGTCCTAGAGGGAAGTCCCCCGCGCCTGATTCCAAGAGGAAGGTTTCCTTTTGCTTCCTATAATGTGAGTGATAAATTTCTCTGAGACTTGTTGGTACAGATTAATGAAATATTTCACCATACATAGCATAATGTATCAGTTTATCGAATCACTGTGTTGTCCACCTATGGTTGGGTGTCAACCATACTTAAAAAATTGCGAAATAAAAGAAAGAAATATTTCACCATAAGAGCTACGGTGGTTGGAAATGCAGTTCTACTGAGTCATCTAGTCCGAACGTTCCTTGGTGGACTGCCGCTCCTTTTTATGGTGGCTGGACAACACAAGGGCGTCTCAGGAAAGTTTACACTTTAGAGGAGCAACAAGCTGTTTCTGCAAGCTCTCATTAGTACACTGTTACTGAGAAATGTGAACGTGGGCCTTGCAGGCCTCCAAGCCACGAAGGGATCACATGCGTGAACAGATGATATGCGAGTCAGCATGTGTGCTCGTCCCTACCCCTGCCAAACCTCTGCATATTCTTTCTCTGTGATTTATAAGAGGGTCTGTTCACATCATGCCGACCTTGCCCATGACCTTGGTGCATACTCAGGGCTCTTACATTTGACTTGAGTTCATAAAGATAAATGTGTTCTTAGGTGAGGAGAGGCACTTAAGGGATTAACAGCCATTGGTCTACGTGCTAAAAAGGCTTGGGGGAGCATTAGGTCGCTGTTTTGTATCCTGGTTCAGAACGAACATGCTGGCATTTCTTTTCAGCACTGACTCACGAATCTTGGGGCACTTTCTATACTTAAAACAATTCTGGGACAATATTTTTCTGGGGCTGTTTGAACAAAGAAGTTACTGGCATTCTCCACTTAGATTTCAGTTGCTTGAGGGTGATGCAGAATCAGAAAGAGCAGATCAGTTAAATCCTTAGCTCATAAGAGAACAATTTTCTGGCTGAATAGTAGCTGGCCCAACTGGAAACGTTTAAAAACCAGCAACAGACCTATCTTCTTTGATAACAAGAAAAAAAAGGCATCTGAGATGAAATTCCAAAACCAGAGAGATGCTAGAATTTCCAGTCAAGAAATGAACAGATATTTTTGTTGTTAGTTTGAGTCAGAACTTTAAATGCAAATTTTAAGTAGTTTTGAAAATATTTTAACTTCCTACTGTAATCTGCTTAGCATAATTAGAAGGCATATACTGAAGTACACGTATTGTATTACTGGTCAGATTACTTTAGCTCTGTTCCCAATGCTATCTAAATTTTGGCCATTCTTACATGGATTTGGGGGGCACAGATTCTTGAGATATTTTTACTGATGAGCTGTGAAAGTGCAGTGTATTAAACTGACCAAGCATAGCCTAAGGAAAAACATAGTCTAACACCACACCCCGCACAGTTGTGTATGCTAACAGCTATCAAAGAGGCCAGCAGGAGTCTTAACTACCCCCAGTCAAGTTCTATTGCGTCATGACCTTTTGGCTTTTTCTTTCCATTGAAAACACATAAAAATTATTTAGAGTCTGAAGAGGACCTGGCCCTCACTGAATTAATTAAACTTAACGAGCACAAAGCAAAGCATATAAATTAACTCTGCAGAAGGATACTAATTAGCAGTAAATTAAATTAATATGAAATGTTAAAAAGAAAAGGAAGAAAATGGAATAATCCAGACTCCTCCCAAATGGCCTGTTGGGTGAACTTCGTAAATAACTGTTGGATCATTTTGTGTTCCGGGTAAATTTTTGCTCTATGTTCTGCGTTTTGTCCGTGAGAGTGTGTGGCTTTCTCGGCCGCGTGTGCAGACTTTGGTGGGGTGGACACACAGCCACGTTCACACATATGTCTGTGGGAGCCTTAAACGGCCAAGTGACACTGCTTTAGGGACAGGGTTTGAGACTGCAGTTCCCACACCAGATGAAGGGCCTGTTCATTCCAACACAATTGTCCTCTCCTGCCAGTTGGCCTGGGCTCCACTCTGGGCAGATGGACATGATTCAGAAGGACAGCAAATGGGGGAGGAGAGGGCTCCCTCAGCTGCTGAAAGCAGTTCAAAGCCCTGAGGCTTTTCCCCTCTACCTGCTCCATCACTAAGGCTAATTGGGTTGGCTTGTTTTTTTTCCTTTCCATTGCCCTTTTGCGACATATTTTCTCCTCTGAGCTATTTGTGACATAACCTTTCAGTGATTTTACCTCATTGGGAGAACTGGATCAGAGAGAGGCTGATTTAGGGGAATTTACCTGGGGTTCCATATATTACTTGGACGGCTATATTTCACAGACCACCATGGGGTATTAAGGAAAACATTTTAAGTAGCAAGAAAGATGTGCTGCAACAGAAAGTTAAATTTCTTAAGTTTAAGAGAGGGGTTCAGTTATTCCTTGAAGATCCAGTTCACAAGGCACTAACGTCATAGCAAAAACTGGAAGTTGTAGGTGCAGGGTCTGGAATGTTGCTCCCTGGCTTTGAACCCCTGCCCTGACATTCACTAGCTGTGTGAATTCAGGCAAGTTATCCAGACTTCCTGTGCCTCAGTTTCCTCAGACGCCGACTAGGGCTGTGAGAATAAATTACATTAATCCACGTGAAGCACTTAGGAGAGTATCTGGTTGGGTAAACAGTCAGGAAATGCTAAATATTTTTGTTAGGGGAACAAAATACTTTTATTAACAATCTATATACTCTTTAAAAATCAATTAAGGCATCATCCCAAAGCAATACATAGTAAACGGAAAATGGGAAAACTGCAAATGAAAGAGCAAAATCCATGAAAAGGATGAGAGAGACACCTGCATGGTGTACACGGATGAGTTTAGCTGTGATGTGATTCGTAAGTGCAGAGCCCTAAAACTTGCTGGCTTAGGTGCTTTTCTCTCTGATAAAAGGAAGTACGTAGATTTTACTTAAAAACAAAAATTCTAAAGCACTAAATTCTAAGTCCTTTATTAGGTGCCTGCTTAAATTGGGAGAAGCAAAGGGGCGCCTGGGTGGCACAGCGGTTAAGCGTCTGCCTTCGGCTCAGGGCATGATCCCGGCGTTATGGGATCGAGCCACATCAGGCTCCTCTGCTATGAGCCTGCTTCTTCCTCTCCCACTCCCCCTGCTTGTGTTCCCTCTCTTGCTGGCTGTCTCTATCTCTGTCGAATAAATAAATAAAATCTTTAAAAAAAAAATTGGGAGAAGCAAAGAACAAATCAATTTCTTCAGTTTTAAAAAAGATTAGAAAGTGACAAAATTACAGAGATGAAGAAGAAATAAGTAGTTGCCAGGGATTGGCGATGGCAGAGGGAAGGGGTGTAGGAATGACTATATGATCATAATGGGGTAGCATGAGGGAGGTCTCTAGGGGGGTATCTTGATTGCAGCAATGGTTAGATGACTCTACACACCTGACAAAATGGCACAGAGCGATACATATACACCGTACCAATGTTAATTCCTGTTTTGTTTTTTTTTTAAGCGGGTTCCATGGTGGGTGTAGAGCCCAATGTGGGGCTTGAACTCACAACCCTGAGATCAAGACCTGAGCTGAGATCAAGAGTCAGATGCTTAACCAACTGAACCACCCAGGTGCCCCTCGTTTCCTGGTTTTGATATATGATGATAGTTATGCAAGATGGAACCATTGATGGAAACTGGGCTAAGGGTACACAGGACCTCTCCTTACTATTTTTGCAACTTCCTGTGAATGTATAAATATTTCAACATGAAAGTTAAAAAAAGAATATTCTTCCAATGGATATTACTTACACTGCCATAAAAATATCATTGCATGGTTGGCTTTTTATTTTTCTTTGAAAGAGTTATTTTCCTTAAGATAATTTTAGGTATTTGCACTTCCCCCCAGCCACCCAAAAAATCTCGGAGAACTTGCATATCCCTTAATCACATAAATCACATTTAACTTTAAAAAGTTAAAATTTATTTCAAACCTTCATTACTCTTCGGTAGCCAGGCTTGCATTTTCCTGACCACTGTTGGCAGGTCAACACTGACCCTCTCAAATTCCCACTAATTCAGGCTCAACCATTCGCTCACCACCTATCCACGATAGTAGTCATTTCAATTCTGGACTGGTTTGATTTATATCAATATTTCTGGGTTATTTTCTGTAACGAGATTTTATTTATGTACACTGATGTGGTCTCTATCTCCATATCTTCTTTTTTATGTCAGCTATTCCCTGATGCTGGGTTTCTGACATCTCTTAAGATTCTTAAAGAGGCAAGCATTGAGTTTACCTGAATTTATCTGGCTTTCTGAGAGTTAGGTCACCTGGCTACAATGGTACATTTCCCTTACATGATAAGCTAGGAGCCACTCCGGACTTTTGTACCATTGTGTGTGCTTACTTCCCCACCTCTTAGGTGTGTTTAGTTCCCTACCTCTTAGGTGATTTATAAACCTGCCAGCTGCCTTTTGTTTGCTGTAATCTGGCACAAAGCCTCGCTCCCGCTTCAGGCACCAGCATCCGCTCAGGATGTTGCTCTATTTGGGGGGACGCAGACACGCACCTTTCATCTGCACGAAGTCGAGCTGGTGAATGGACTGCAGCAGAGGACTGTTGTCCAGACTCAAGTCGAAGTCCGTGGTCATCCTGGGAGTGAGCGTGCCTTTCCCCCACTGGTCCTCAGTCAGGTGCACTCTCCTTATGAGGGCGTCGGAAATCTAATCACATCAAAGACCACAGCTGAAGAAATACACCACCACGCTGGACGCAGAGCACTGCCCCTCCGCTCTCCGGGAGCATCACCAAGCCACTTTGGGACTCATACCTTTCCTGTCTCCATGTAGGCAGTGAGAAGTCTATTACGACAAGGGTCACCCACGCAAACCTGGGTGGTTTCGTGAGTCAGAGGGAGCCACTATAAATAGTTAGCTGTAAACTGCTCTAATGGAAGCCTGGATATATGCTAATGCTCTTATGACTAATCGGCTAAAGCCACAACATTAAATAATACGTTGGTGGTCAGTTAATTTAGTAGAACTAACAGCCCTAAGTTTCTAAGAGGAGGTGTGGGTATTCTGTCAATGCTTGGAATGAGTTTTATAAAATAGTTTCGAGAGGCTGCATAGGGTAATCTGTAAAGTGGAAGTTCTTACACTTTAAGCCCATCATCTTCTGTAGCACTTTATTCTTTGATAGAGAACTCTTTCATTTCTTATATTTAATCTCCCTTTGTCACTCTTGGCCAGTTTGATAAAATGCGAATTGGAAGGAATCTATGTATTCTTTAATAAAAGCTCCCTTAATCATTGAGATCAAAACTTAAGTAAAATTCAGCTGACATCATCACATCTCATTAAAACAATCAACACTGAAAAAATCATGAGAAATCCAAGGAATGAAAAAATTTCACTTTATTTGGGAAATGACTGATTAATTGGCTGGTAGAAACTGTCAAGAAGGTGAAAGCCTTGGATACTTAGACATTTCTAGCTGACAACGCTGTCCAAGATATTAGTGGAAAGGGACCCAATTCTTAGGCAAGGCAGTAACTCTGCTTTGGAGGAACTTACAGGGAATTACATTTTCATGATTAAACATGAACAAAAACAAATTTTAAGAAGCCCATATGCTTTTCAATCTTGTAGCATTGGTGGCAGAGACTTCCAGAAGTCAGTGGAGTTTTGCTGGTGCCCACATGTGCATGGCAGTGTGAAGGTGGATTCTACTGTGGAGGGACCCATGCTCAGCAAGGGCTGCGGGGAGTCTGGCTGTGGCGCTGTAGACTGAGTTTCATGGGACATTGAGAATCTGAAGTAGAAACTAGTTGACACTTACCTGCAAAAAGCCACTAGGGTCATTTTCCTTAATGACCTCCAGGCAGTACTCCATGAGACCTGTGGTCTGGCGCAATTTTACTGTGCAGTGAGAGATCTGATCTCGAACCACCTAGGATTGATGAGAGAACAGAACGGTCCAAAGTGGCACAGGATGAAAAAGAAGCAAACTGTGGTGCCTGAAGGGACATCTTCCTCAGGTTTCCCTTGCTCCCCATCTTCCCGGAAGCTGATACTGTGAGCTGTTTTAAGTGGGAGGTTGTGGAGAGTCTATGAGGAGCTGAGTAACCTGAGGTGTGGCTGCAGCTTCTGTTCTGTGAACAGTCACCCACCCGCTCCCATCCTGTGCCTCTCTTCTAAAGAGCAAACGTCCCCATCTGATCCCAGTTCTTTCTCATTCTGATTCTTCTCCCTGAGTGGATGGTGGGATGGGGTTAGAGGTGAAACGTGCTGAAAGACAATGAGCTAATGAGAACAAGGAAGCCAAAGATGGATGCAGAGTTCAGTTTTGAGTATAACTCACTTCGAAGCAGTCACTGCCTCATTTGGGAGAGCAGTTTTTTTTTTTTTTAAGATTTTATTTATTTATTTAGACAATGAGAGAGCGAGAGAGAATAAGCAGGGGGAGCAGCAGAGGGAGAGGGAGAAGTAGAGTCCCTGCTGATCAGCGAGCCCGATGCGGGGCTGGATCCCGGGACCCTGGGATCATGACCTGAGCCCAAGGCAGACCCTTAACTGACTCAGCCACCCAGGCACCCGTGGGAGAGCAGTTTTAAAGGCTCTCTACCATGCTGTGAGTCTGCTTTAACCTAGAAAGGCATCTCTCTGAACATGTAGTTTCTGCCTCTGGGAAGCTGTCTTTGCCCAGTGTCAAACACGACAGTCCTTGGAAAGTTTCTTTCTTTGAATATGTTCATTTTCCATGTCCTCTGCTCAGTAACCCAAATTCTGAAGTGGTTTCTGAGGCTAGAGTGGAACAAGTTTTCTAGGAACCTCAATTACTTACATCCTTGATATTTATACTACTTTGCAAAAGCCTCAAAAGTATCCAGCCTTCTGGATTTTTTAAATAATAACTAAAAGGAGTTTTAATAATAATTATTGAAAAAAAGCTTTTTCTTTGTTCCTTCTTTTCAGTTTTGATTTTACATTTTCCATTAAAGATTATTACATCTACTTTCAAAAACAGTTGGAAAATAGACCAAAAAAGGCAGTCATCTCACCATTCTAATGCAAATTTTTAAAGCATTTTGGTATTTCCTTTTAGGTTTTATCCTTGAGCTAGATATATTTATAGTTGCAATCATAATATGTGACAATTTTACCTCCTTCCCACTTAACACTATACCATAGGCATTTTACATGTTGCCACCATCAATAGATGTTACTGGCTCCATAAATATCCCACTGAGTGGGTTATCATAACTAATCATTCCTGTTCCTCTATTTTTGTACATTTAAATTCCTCCTAATTTTTTTTGACAATTCATCCATTTATTATTGCTGGTGTGTGTTTCTCATTTTTTTTATTGTGATAAAATATACATAACATAAAATTTACAATTTTAGCTTTTTAAAAAAGATTTTATTTATTTGAGAGAGAGATAGTGACAGTGAGAGAGAGAGAACGAGCAGGGAGGAGAGGGAGAAGCAGGCTCCCCACTCAGCAGGGAGGCTGACATGGGACTCAATCCAGGACCCTGGGACCACGACCTGAGCCAAAGGCAGATGCTTAACTGACGGAGCCACTCACATGTCCCCAACCTTAGCTATTTTTAATTAGATTATTCTGTGGCATTAAATACATTCATATTGTTGTGCAACTGTCATCACCATCCATTTCCAAAATGTTTTTATCTTTCCAAACTTAAACTTTGTACCCATTAAACAATAACTCTCTATTCTTCCCTCCCCACTGGCCCCTGGCAACAACACCATTCTACTTTCTGTCTCTATGGATTTGACTACTCCAGGACTCCCATGTAAGTGGAATCATACAGTATTTGTTCTTTTGTGACTAGTGTATTTCATTTAGCATAATGTCTTCAAAGTTTATACATGTTGTAGCTGATGTCAAAATTTCCTTCCTTTTTTTAAAATTTTTATTTATTTATTTATTTATTTTTTAAAAGATTTTATTTATTTGACAGAGATAGAGACAGCCAGTGAGAGAGGGAACACAAGCAGGGGAAGTGGGAGAGGAAGGCAGGCTCATAGCGGAGGAGCCTGATGTGGGGCTTGATCCCCTTAACGCCGGGATCACGCCCTGAGCCGAAGGCAGACGCTTAACCGCTGTGCCACCCAGGCGCCCCTCCTTCCTTTTTTTTTAAAGATTTATTTGTTTTAGGGAGAGAGAGCATGAGCAAGAGGGGCAAAAGGAGAGGGAGAGAGAAACTCAAGCAGTCTTCATCCTCAGCACAGAGCCCAACTGCAGGGCCTGTGATTGCAACCTGAGCTGAAAGCAAGACTCAGAAGCTTAACTGACTGTGCCACCCAGACACTCGTGAATTTCCTTCCTTTTAAGACCAAATAATATTCCATTGTAAGTACATACCACATTTTGTTTATCCATTCCTCCATTGATGGACACTTGGGTTGCTTCTACCTTTGGCTATTGTCAATAAAACTGTTATGAACGTGGGTATACAAGTATCCGTGAAAGTGTTTCACTTCTTTTGGGTTTATACCTTGAAGTGGAATTGCTGGATTATACGGTAATTCTACTTTAGTTTTTTGAGAAATCATCATACTGTTTTCCATAGCAGCTGCACCATTTTATATTCTCATTAGCAATGCACAAGGGTTCCAATTTCTCCACATCCTCACCAACACTTATTACTATCTTTTTTAAAAAAATAATAATAGCCATTCTAATGGGTGTGAACTGGTATCTCATTGTGGTTTTGATTTGCATTTCCCTAACGACTAGCGATGCTGAGCGTCTTTTCATATGCTTATTGGCCATTTGTATATCTCTTGTGGATAAATGTCTATTCAAGTCCATTGCCAGTTTTTTAATTGGGTTGTTTGTTTTTTTGCTTTTGATGCACAAAATTTATAAATTTTCATGAAGTCCAATTTGTCTACCTTTTCCTTTGTCGCCTTGTGCCTTTGGTGCAATATTCAAGAAATCACTGCCAAATCCAGCACCGTGAAGCATTTGCCCTGTGTTTTCATCTAAGTGTTCTATACTTTCAGTTCTTCAGTACATTTAGGTCTTTGGTCCATTTTGAGTTAATTTTTGTATATGGTGTTAGGTAATGGTCCAACTTCTTTCTTTAGCATGTGGATAGCCAGTTTTTCTGGAGTCATTTGTTGTAAAACTGCCCTTTCCCCCCTGAACGGTCTTGGCACCCTTGTCAAAAATCATACTGTTTTCATTATTGTAGCTTGGCTGTAAGTTATGTAATCAGGAAGCGTGAGAACTCCAGTTCTGTCCTTTTACACGATTGTTTTGGCTCTATGGAGTCTCCTAATTTTTTGACAGATGATTTATTACCACTTTTTCACTTTTAATAAAATTAAAATTTTAAAAAAAGTGTAGGACTTAAAATCTCTATATCAGAATTGGTGAAAGAAACCAACTTTAATGTGAAGATTGTTTTGTGATTTTTGGCGGGGGAGGGGAGATCAAATTTAAAATTCAGTGATTGGGGTGCCTGGGTGGCACCGCGGTTAAGCGTCTGCCTTCAGCTCAGGGCGTGATCCCGGCGTTATGGGATCAAGCCCCACATCAGGCTCCTCCGCTATGAGTCTGCTTCTTCCTCTCCCACTCCCCCTGCTTGTGTTCCCTCTCTCGCTGGCTGTCTCTATCTCTGTCGAATAAATAAATAAAATCTTTAAAAAAAATAAAATAAAATTCAGTGATTGACTTATTTTCTTCTGACATCTAGTATTCTGTCAAACCACCACCCCTATCTGTTGGTCTGGGCTTGTGGAATGCAAATTATTATTATTTTTTTTAATAAAAAGTAAACAGGAAGGTTAAGTTTCTGCTTCTTAGGGGGGAAAACCACAAAACACCCAAAAGTATATAAAAAAAACCCAGGACAGGTGACCTACAGCTAATATGCTACTCTCTGCTATCTTAGGTGTAACTAAATTGTTCCCAGAAAATGTTCTGACATTTTGGTAGCCAGTGCATCAATGCTTCTAGATAGCAGAAGCCTCAGCAGTCACCAATCACTATCCAAATGGCATCTGTCCTAGGACTGAGCATGCATAACTGACTGGTGTTCAAGTGTGAATAAGAAGCACAGACTAGATCTGGGCATTGTAACCAAAAGTGAGTCTGCTGCTGAGGCAAAATAAACTTGAACTGTCATGTTTATTTCCCAGAGCATTCAGATCAATGATAATTTTATGACCTAAATGTACTGAAATAAATATGTAATTAAGCCTCATAAAATTCCATGTCTGCTTCTATAAATTTCCTTCTTAAGCAAGATTCATTTGATGCCAAAGGAGTGTCTGAGTGTTGGGGCTCTCCAAAGACTTGTAAGAAGCTTCACTGTAGTAAAGAGTTGGTGACTTTCAGAGGGGGTTTGCCATTGGCTCCTGTATTCCATCGTTCAAGCTTCTTGGAAGGACTCAATATCCCTGAGTTCCTGGCTCTCAACTCTCACTGTTGCAACAATGGATTTTGGCCCATCCTTTTACATTTTAATCAACCATTTCACAATGATCCCAAAAGCCTGTGATAAAAATCACTGCTAAAAATTAAACTACAGGGTTCCCAGAAGCAGCACTTTTGGGTGTGTTGTAATTGACATCTAGTTTCTGAATTAATTTGGCAAGATTTCTCATCCTATGGAAATCAGCCAAATAATTAGATCTTCTAAGAGTATAAATATTTTTTCTCTAGTTGAGTGTCTTTATCAGCTCTCTTACTTGTTACCTTCTTCACTCTGCATTATTTCCACTACTATTATTATTTATCTCTTGTTTTATTTTTTGGGAAAACAATTCCTAGGAAGCCAGGCCACGTCACTTTTTCTTTGAGTTCCACATTTCTGCGCAGTTGCTCTGAGGCTCCAGAGAAACCGTTTGCACCATGTTTGCAGCTGGCTGGAGTTAACAGTTCCTTTTCTTAGGAAGGAAATGTGCAAGTTGCAAGAATGATACAAACAGGGACTGGGAAACAATCTTCCTGCTTTCATCTGCATTATGGCCTAAACCAGCTCTCTGGGGACAATGAATTAATCTTTAGTTCATAGTTTCGGGGAAGGCTTTCACAATTTTATTAGCGGTCCCCATCTGTTCAGGATGGCAAGTCCTATTGATCACTTGAACGTTTTTATTTTGTTAAGTGGCAGATTTATTAAGGTCATTCCTTGGGTCAAGATATGTCACTGACACCTACTCAGAAAAGGTGAGTTTGAGAACGGACTGCTGTGTCCTTCTGAATGCTCAAATTTTTTCACTAGCATAGAGTAATCCGTGATAGCTTATACAAGTGTAAAATTCTGTTCTGCCTATCCACAGCTACATTTCCCATCCCATCTCTACTAGACCAATCTCTTCCCTCCACTCAGCTCATGTAACACAACCAGCAGCAAGAACTGAAGTTAATTAAAGTGAATTTCCTTATCTTACCCAAGTTGACCTTGACACCTTTCTCTACCTCCATTCACCTCTCCATCTTATGTGTGTGTGGTTCTTTAAAATTTTTATTTATTCTTCTTAATAAATACTTTCACTCATACTCTTTTCTCTCATCCTGGGGTCTGCAGGGATACCACTAATGAATTTTTAGTCTAAGTAAATACTAACATTCTCTCTCTCTTATTTCAAGAAATTCTTTCTTAAATATAATTTATACTTTCCCATCACAGCTTAAAACAGTTTCCCTAAGTATATAAAGTAATCCTTTTTTTTTTTCTATGTAAGGTACAAGTACTCTCAAGATGCAAGCTTGAAGAATTTATTCTTCACACATCCTTTCGGTCAGTGAGAGGAGTTTCTACATGTACCATCATTCCTAAAGCAAGATGACCAACAAATGCTTGGAATGGACTCACTTGTGAGTTATAGGTGAAGAGATGGCCATGAGATTCATCTAGTAAAATAACAAATTCTCTTGTTTTTTTTTTTCCTAGAGTAGAATATTATCCCCTATATTATCATTATATTCACTAAAACTTGGAGGCATTTAAATTAAGGAAGAGCATTTTTAATATCTCACATGCCACCATTCTCCCACATGATTATAGGCAAATATTCCCCCGCCTTCTCTTGATACCACTCTCTGTACTAATGTTATTAATTTACCCACATGGCAACTAATCATTTCAAAGACCAGTCTTGAGGCTTTGCATTTTTAATCAAGAAAAGGATAGTTTAGCCCTATTAAATAAAACATGTGTCTGTTTTTAGGAAGGTTTGAGATTTTAACAGCGAAACTGAAATTTCCATTCCAAAAGTGTGAATGCCACCAATAGCCTCATCAATAAACATTGAGTGGAGTATGCAAAGCACGCTCTTAGTGTGTGGAATACGACATCCCCCTACAGAGAAGTTAATGAAGAAATACAAGTCTTTTGGAGAGATACGGGTTTTGGTGTGGTCCCACCCACTCAGGAGAACATTTACCATTTATGGTGGGCCACAGTAAAAGTGATGCATACAACATGGTATTTTGTAGGCTGCGAGGTGCAGGGAGACACACAATACTCTCACCTTCAAAGTATGTGTTTACTGCCCTCTGGAGGTAAGGGATGTCACTCAGACAGTCTGAGATCAGGCAAAGGGCACTAAAGAAGGTCTGGGGCTGTCCTCCATTGACATTGCCAAAGTGGGTAAAGAGTGTTCAGAAGAGTGTCCCCTAACTGTGGTGAGCTCCAGCTGTGTGTGGTGGCATCCTGGTGATTCCATGGGCACCTGCGCACTCTGTCCTGTACCATCCCTCTGTGACTTTTGTTCCTACGTGTAGGAAGCAAAGGATCGCAGCATTTGCCAAATGAATTTCCCATTAATGATCGCCTTATAATCCATAATAATTGTGGTTAAAATTTTAGAGTTGGCCCCCCAAGGGCAGTCAAAGATCTCAAGTGTTCCAGTGTGCCTAATTTTTCCAAATGTCTTCATTGTAATGGACTTATAGCACCTTATCGCCGGTAGTTTTATTGGGTTTGAGCTGATTATTGGCTTAAATTTGTTGCTTTTTCTTTCTAGTAATGGCTCTAGCCAGTCAAATCCTATCTAATTATTTTTTAAAAATTTGTGAGCTTGGATAGGTCTGTCTTCCACCCTCCCTCCCTCCCTCTTTCTTTCTTTCCCATCCCCCCGCCCAATCTAAATCAAAAGATTACTAACCTGTTTTGAGGCAACGACAAAATAGCTTAAGTAAGCAATTTGACAAGCCAATAATGTCCCTAGTGTAAATTTGTACTCTGCATTATATGACCATATAATTAATTTTTAAAATAAACATAATGGGAACATGACAGGCAATACATGGTAAATAATAATAAAGACAATGATGACGATAATGATATGACTCTAACAAAATCCAACAGTACACTTGGTTTCAAAGTCAAACATTCTGTATATAGTTACAATTGGGATGTGGAGGTCCGCTGTAAAAATGAAAAGCTATGAAAAACAGCAAACTTTATCATTATCTTTTAGCATTCTCGCTGGGTAATTTTGTTGGTATGTTCATTTACCAACCACACATGGAAATTAAAGATTAGACTTTTTCAGAATATTTTCTAATAACTATAACTTTATTTTCTTCCAGACAATCTTAGAATTGAAAGGTAACCAAGAAGACATCTGTCACCTTGTACTATTCAACATATGATTTTACTCTAAAATATATTGGAGCAAATATACATTTAAGACGATTGTAGAATTATTTCAAATTCTGAGTGTTACATAAATAAAAACCATTCTCAGATATTTCTTTGAGGTTACTAAAAGAGAAATGACATTTGTAAGTTTCCTGAGAAAACCACGGATCTCATTTAATGGCACATTTAAACGTAGTCACAAATTCCCTGTGCGGATCACAGACAGTAAGGATATTTTAAGGCCTTACTCAGGTCAGGAAGGACCAGGAAGAATGGTAACAAAACACCTAGTTCAAACATGACAGCTGGGGGATCTGGTTTATGGTGCTTATTGTGGGGATATTGCCCAAGTAGTCCCAACCACAAATCAGTAGTATTTCTTGAAAGATCAAAAGCATTTTTTCCCCTTCAGTAGCTTTCTGACATTTGATTCATTCACCACATCCTGAAAATAGAAATTTGTCTCCCAGTGTTTTTTTTTCCAAACCACAGAATAGTATTAACCATAATTTATATTTCAAATATTTCTAAAATATGGTCACAGCTGCATACATATGTCTCAAAGCCTTTTTTACTAACTTTAAAAATAGCTTACCAAACTTTGTGAACTATTTTATAGGGTGATCAATTAAAAACTCAAGCCACTTTCTTAGGCTCAGAGGCAATCGCACCTGTGTATAGACTAATTCTATACCACATACTCTGATATTAAGGGAAAGTAAGTCCCTAGGAGCACTTCAGTGTGCTTGATGCCACCACATTTCCAGGCATTCTCTCTCAATGCTAACAACATTAAGGGCTAACATTTCCTGAGGACTGCGCTAAGTGCTTGGCAATGCTCTGTGAGGTGACCACCCCTTCTGGCCTGATTTTACCCACAGGTGATAGTAACTGAGCCAGAGACTTGCCCACAGTTACAGACCTAGTAAGTAAGTGATAAAGTGTGTCCTCACACCCCGTGTTCTATGACACAGAAGCTGGGCTCTTCACCTCTCAGCTCGGGCTTGTCTCAGAACCAGAACCATCCAATCTGCTCAAGCAATCAGTGCTTTCAGAGAGGGGCATGAGGAGATGATAAAGACTGGCTTTGTACACACTCCCTTTCCAACATCCCCAGCCTTTTGGATTGCTCAAGAAGAGAAAGTTGCCAGAAAAATACACACACAACTCTCCTCTTTGTCAGCGAAAAGCAGGCCCCTAGAGAACTCTGCCAAAGGGGAGCGGAAGACCATAAGATTATCCCTGCCCGACTGTGAGTGATGGGTCAGCCAACAAAGACAGAAAGAAGTACTGTGCTTGGCAAGGGATGTCTATAAAAGGCCAGTCTTTTCTCACAAATCTGAGTAGCAACAGAAATGACAAGAAAGGGGAAAGGCAGGAGAAGAAAAGCAGAGGGAGGGAGACTTGGAGGCTGGCGTCCGCAGTCTCAGTGTCGTCCATGCTGCTGGCGGTTTTTAGCAGGGACATACAATCCGCTGAAAACAGCAGAGAAACAAATCGCTCACGACAGAAGACAGAACAGCTTTGCTGCCGTGGGGGACAATGAGCCACCTGCCTCTTGTTTCCGTGGCTCTTGGGGATCTGGGGCAGGGCACTCCACGCTGGGCAGGGTGGAATGAGAGCAGGCAGCTGCCTCTGCTCCGTGGCCCTGGGCGCATCCGTGTGCCCCGCTGGGGCGGGTCACCAGTACAGACAGACTGTCCCAGGATGTGGTCTCGGCAACAAGCAGCAGCCGTTCCTGTGAGGTCTCTATCTGTGCCCCCCCGCACAGCCCATCCTGCAGGGACAGCATTATGCAGGGGCTCCTGGGGGCTCTCATGCCCCTCTGCTGCTGTTGATATGGATAAATGATGCTTTCTCAATCTGCGATTCCCTTTTCTGTCCAAATCGCTGCCCTCATGGCTCTCCCATGTAGAAAACCTGCAGTGGCCGCCATAGGCCCTGTATGATTTATCACAAATGGTTCACCGTGTTCTGTTTAAAGATACCAAGAAGGTGCCTGCAATGTCTTAAAAAAGAGATTTCCACTGAGGAAAAGTTAACATTTGGTGACTACATACCAAAATGGTTGGTCTACCATGTAGAGGGAAAACCCAGCCATCCAGCTCATTTCCTTTTTTTTTTTTTAATTTTATTTATTTATTCGACAGAGACAGAGACAGCCAGCGAGAGAGGGAACACAAGCAGGGGGAGTGGGAGAGGAAGAAGCAGGCTCATAGTGGAAGAGCCTGATGTGGGGCTCGATTGCCTGGTAACCATAAGATGGGTACTGGCCTGGCTTGAAGCTTCCCTGCCACCAAGCTTGAGCCCCAAATCTTGTAAGCAGTATTCTCTTATTTCATTTTGAAACTCTTCCTTGGTTCTCCTACTGGAATCCCATTTGTTTAGAAATAGGGCCTTCCCCTATTCTTTGGGGACTACAGCCTGTTCCAAACCTGCTAGGTGTATCTGATGCTTATGGGGCTTTTCATGAGCATCCTTGAGGTCGTATCCATTCTCTGCTGCCCACTATTGAAGCTCCCTGATGTTGACTGCCTAACCCCACCAGAGAACCTGTAGTTCGACCTCACCTGTCCCTCTGCCCTAAGCAGGCTGGTACTGCATACCCCTTATCCTCCACCCTCTGGTAGCTACCCTGGGGCTTATTGGCAATGCATGTGGACCTCTGCTGACTGCCTACTTCTGAGCTCCCTCCTGCAGGCTCCTTCCCATCTCTCCAGCCTGCTCCCACATCTTGTTGCCCTGCTCCAATGGATGTGGTATCAGATGTCTTCAGGAAGAGCAATCTTTTTGCCAATGGGGCCCCAAACTCGTAATCAATTGATTCCACAGTATGATGATAAAAGTCTGTGCAGCTATCCAGTTGCACAGTTCACTTCAGAAGTTAAGACAAATCTTTTTTTTTTTCTGCAAAGTACGGTTTCCATTCCTATTTCAAAAGGACCTTTGCTTCTGTATGGTCACTCTGGCCATCCTGTCTATAATTTCAACCCCCTTCCCCAGTACTTCCCATTCCCTAGTCCTTATTGTTTTTCTTAGTCCTTTTTACTAAATACTGCCTATTTTACTTCCTTATCTTGCTTATTGTTTATCCCCTCTGGTGGAATATAAGCCTCATGAGGGCAGTAATTTTTATTTACCTAATTGTGCCTGTACCCAGAGTAATTCTTGACCCAGGGGAGTCACTCAAGAAATACCAGTGAGGTAAATGGGGAAGTGCATGGTAAATGAAGGGATGCTGGCTCCTTGCCCTCCAGGCCACTGGCCACCCAAGACTGTGGGCATCTGGCCTACCTGTCTATCCTGTCCATCCTGGCCCTGGGAGCCTGGCTCCTTGGCTTTCTGCTCTCCCCATGGCACAGCACTCACCTTCAGCTTGTGCTCATGTTCCTTGTTGACACGTGCAAGCAGCTGGGCTTTCCTTCTGTTGAGGGCATCGATGAGAGCATCACATTGGGCCACAAGGCAAGCTTCAAACTCCACACTGTTCTCCTGCACGAGAGAGCACATGTCTTAGCCCCAAAGCCCCTGGGCTCCTTGGGCTGCCAGAAAAAACAGAGCTTCCCTGCCCATTTGTGGGGTGGAAATCCCTGCTTAAGGAGATGAAAAGGAACTCTGTCCACAATGCACATTTAGCATTTTTAAAGTAACTGGATAAATTTCACTGTACAGTAGTAGTGTTCCCTTGAATTTTACAATGAAAAAGATAAATACTACTTAATAAATTTGTTTTTATCAAAAAGAAATCATCTCCACAGGTCACATTATATGTGTAAAATAAAGCTCAGTTTGTAGAGTTGAAAATGAATCCTTCTGAGAGCCGGTGTATGTCCACTTATATATGGTGGAAGGTGGCATTCAGAGAGGCTGGCTGCCTGAATGGGTTGTGTGTGGTGGAGGCATGAGAATTAAAGAATCTTTAAATTCAAGAAGAAAGAGGATGGCAGCGGTCTTCAATTTTAAATAATAACCCAGTGACAACAGAAGTTTATAAGAATAATCATGGGCAAAAGTACTTGCTCCTTTCATTAAGGAAAGCAAACAGTTAATGTGCATAGGTGGTCAAGAACAATTACTATATTTAGCAGGCATCAACCAACTGTAAAAGTCAAGCCATGAACCAACCACTTGTAGAGAGAAAGCCAACCATGTTCTAAATGAATTATAGCTTCTCCATGATTTTAAATTGAATGCCGGATCTAACTCTTTACTTGATTTAAATCTATACATGATGTAGACATTTCTTTCAAGCAATTCTCTCCTAAATCATAAGCATTCATGAACAGTCATCATTTCAATAAGTTACATATGTAATTTTGAGTGTCAAACCATAACCCTCAAAACAATTGTAATTTATAGCAAATGAAAGATGAATACTCACATGAATAGCACTGAAAAAATAGCATCCAGCTGAGTCAACTGTAAGCTTTTACTGGCTGGCAAGAAAAAGCAGCTTAGCCTATCGAATTTTAATTTATTCCCAAAGTCACAAAGAGCTGTGTCTCTTCATATAAGGACATACTGATAGGTAGCTGATAACTTCTCAAATGCAAGAGCTTCTTGGTTTAAGGTGTGCGTTAGTAATTGCTAGAGCAATGACTTCTAATGTGAAGTTTTGGCTTTCAGGACAACTGCTTATGAGTACTCAGAGCAGTGCTATAGAAAACATCATTTAAGAGCTCTTTATTTCCCATGCAGGGTAATATTGGGAGGATGATGGCAGCCTTCTTACAGGTTCTGATGTAGAGCAGAAAGAACGCTTTGCTCTGATGAAGAGGTGGGGTGCAGGGACAAAAGCAAAGAAGGGACTGACTGATAACCTCTGTTGCTCTGGAAAACAGAGGGAAGTGTACAACAGTTAGGTTGTTAGGGAATCAAAAGTTTTAACATGAGCATACATGCAAAAAAGGGTGAGGAAATCAGTGTGAGATGCTTTGAAAGTCTGGCCTACATTTAAAAAGATATGTCTACCTTGACATGGGTTAAATATTAACTCAGAAAGCAGTTTACTGGAGGCCAGAGTGAAGGTTATCTCTGTGAGGCAACCTCAGAACATAAGAACAGTAAACAGTGCAGAAGGTCATTATTTAAGCATCTCGTGCAGCTTATGGGTTCTTCCCTTTAGCAACAGTGGAGAATTCACAGCTCTCAAATGTGGGCCGATCTGTGGGTCATTGCATCCAAATAAAGCAATCTGAAATTATACTACCGGGGGGATCTTGGTTGGAAAATATTTAAGTGCCTAAGTAGAGAAGAAGAATTACTATGGGCAGGAAGGAAGGAAAGAGGGAAGGAGGAAGGGAGGGAGGGAGGGAGGGAGAAAAGGGAAAATGTGACCTGTTTGTTATCATCAGATAAGATATAATTATTACAAGGTGTTTTGGGAACCTGTAGAGATTAAAAAACTCTCAACAATTATGGCTCTGAATTCAGAAAGAGGCCTCTTTCTGAATCCACAGTAGTAGAGAATTAGGACTCAGTGCTGAAGACAGGAGCTATTTGGAAAACCATGTTGTATTGCTGGCTTGTGGGCAAAACAGAACCACCTCGAGAAGGGGGCACATTTGAAGTTGGTCTGCACGTGTATTTGTATTAGAAGAGAGCAGAAAAAAATAATTGGAATTTCCCCACAACACAGAAAAGTAGAAGAAACAAATTTCACCACGATGCAGATACATTGAACCCGTGGCGGTGGGGTGGGGTGTGGGGGGAAGTGTTGCATTCTGTCTCAGGTGCTGCCAATACCTGGATCTGCTGGACCATGTTGCGGAGCTGCACCAGAAACTCCTTGGCTTCTTTGGCCCTGTCTGACAGTCCATTCAGGGCCTGGGAGAGCTGGCTCTGCAGAGATAAAGAAGGAAACCGTGGAGCTGTAATCTCAGGAAGTAGCAACAAGGTCGTACAGAGTTGTTTCGATCCAAGACCCAGGAGTTTTCAACCTCCTCAGATTCTTCTTGTCAGAGCTTGGGACATTTAGCCAACATTTGTACGTGAGGATTCTGGCAATAATGGCATCCAGAAACCTTCCACAGGCTCCTGAGAACTTTGTCCTCTGAAGCAGGGAAAACTACTGGCCATTTCAGAGGCCCTCGCCCCTGGATATCTGTCTGGAATTTCCTCATCTCATTTATTCGTTTAACTAATTCAGCAATAATTTATTTAATTTGAAATTAAAAGAAAACAGTGAGTCAGATGATGTGATAATTGTCAAAATGATTTAGGCCGAAGTGTTATTGGTCTGAGTCTGGGGCAGGAAGAACAGAGAGTCAAGAACAGGATGAGGGAAGGAAGGGTTAGAGCACTGGTGTGATGCTCTGGGGCCACTTCAGTGTAATGACAGATACAAAAGCCATGAACCACATTCCTCCTCATCAAGGTCACCTTCCTGCTCCCCATTACAGCCCTGTTGCCCTAACTCCTCTCCACTCCCAAACCAAGGCAGACACTCTTCCCGATTTTGCACACTGTCCTGTCCATATGGGATGCAATTCTGCTGGGGGGCCATGGGCGCAGGTAAGCACCTGCTTTTTCTCCAGCCTCCCTGCCTGCCGGGGTGTCCATGGGACACACTGCTAATTGATGAGACTGAAGTGGAGTTTGGCTGGGGGTCTGAGAAAGCTCTTGCTTTTCTGCTCACACGAGACCAGTGTGGCTGGTACAGCCTCTGCCCTTGTGTTCCCAACTTTATGGCAGATGTCTTATGACTCTGGTTGAGAAAGCCAACATGGTAAGGGAGGAGAGGTGAAAGAAGAAATAGCCTGGGTTCCAGGGGTGGCTTTGAACAGCCAAGCAACACTTGAAGTCTCCTACCACTGGTCTTCTTGTCTATGGGGAACATTAACTCCTAGTTAAGTTCCCTTACTGGGGTTTCCATTACTTGCAGATACTACCATTGTACTTGATGCAAAGTCTTTCTCCTAGCAGCCTAGGCATATCCTCCCATCTCTCCTGTAAATTACAGAGACAAACTCCATTCCCACAACATCTTCTTTGAAAACTAAAGCCCACTCCCCTCCTTGCCAACATAATACCTCAACCACTCTTCCCTTTCAAGTCAAAGGGCAGAATCTTAAGATTATATCTCTTGGGCTAATGAATGTTTCTGTGTCTTTTAAAAAATTTTTAAATCCAATATAGTTAACATACAGTGTTCTCTTAGTTTCAGGTGTACAAGAGAGTGATTCAACAATTCTCTACATTACTCAGTGCTCATCAAATTAAGGCTACATTTAATCCCCTTCATCTTACCAAATGATCCAGTAATTCCACTACTGGGTATTCACCCAAAGAATACAAAAACACTAATTTGAAAAGATATACACATGCCTATGTTTATTACAACATTATTTACAATAGCCAAGATATGGAAGCAGCCCAAGTGTCCATCAAGAGATGAATGGATAAAGAAGATGTGGCATATATATACAAGGGAATATTACTCAGCCATAGAAAAGAATGAAATCTTACCATTTGCAACCACATGGATAGAGCTAGAGACTACAAGCCTAAGTGAAAGTTCTTCTCTTATATTTGCCTTATTAAATACAAAGTTGGGCACTGGATCTCTTTAAAAATAATGCATGCCAAATGCTTGATAGAAGCAATGTGGGGAGGTAGAAAGAACACAGGCCTTGGAAGGGTTCAAATTCTGCCTCTGTCCTTTACTAAATGTGACCTTGAGAAAGTTACCTGTGCCTGAGTTACTCCAATGTAAAAAATGGGAAGCATAATAATGTTTTGTAGTTGGTTATCATGAGGGCTTAGTGCCTTCACCAATGCCAAAGTTCCTGCTAGCTATACGTAATGGTTAAGGGAACTACTCTGAATTCATAAATGCTACCAGTTACTGGCTGTTCAAACATTTTTCTTTAAAGATTTTATTTATTTATTTATTTATTTATTTATTTATTTATTTATTTGACAGAGAGAGAGGGAACACAAGCAGGGGGAGTGGGAGAGGAAGAAGCAGGCTCCCAGTGGGGCATGGAGCTTGATGAGGGGCTCAATCCCAGGATCCTGGGATCATGCCCTGAGCTGAAGGCAGATGCTTAACAACTGAGCCACCCAGGCGCCCCTGTTCAAACTTTTATACATAGTTTTACCTCCTCCATAAAATTAGAAGACTATTACTATTTTTAGGTGTTATGGGCATTGCATGAAATAATTTAAAACTCAGAACCCCTCTGGTGCATGGTACATGCTTAATAAATGTTGGTTCTTATTAACTTTTTTTTTTTTTATATTTTATTTATTTATTTGAGAGGGAGACACAGAGGGTAAGCATGAGGTGGGAGTGTTTGGGGTAGAGGAGCAGAGGGAGATGGAGAAGCAGACTCCCCGCTGAGCAGGGAGCCTGAGGGAAGGCTGGAGAGCTGAGCCACCCAGGCCACCTGGTTATTAACTCCTATTTGCCTTCTTCCTTCCTGCTCACAAACACCTGCAGATTGACTGAGGAGATTTGCAGAGCAGATTCACCCCTGGAACAGGATCTGTTGGAGAATATCCTTCATCACTTGTATTTGGATCTATGTACTCAGACTCAGGGAGGCTAGACCAACACAGCTGAGTAAGAAAAGGCACAAAGTGAGCCTACGATGCTTCAAGGGCTGCTCAATTATTTATTACCAGGTCCCAGCTGCACCTGTTATTTGGGGTAAAAGTTTTCTCCTCAAGAACTTTTTCCAAGAGCCCAGGGGACGAAGGAGGGTAGGAGGGTCTCATTTAGAGGGGCAGGCAACACAATGAGAGACATATTCTAAAAGAGACATTCTCATTGTTACTTTAGAATTCATATCCCTTCTTTTTCTGAATGAGCAAAAGTTTGCTGGCTACCACAGTTTTCTTCCCCCTTTTATTACCACCTCTGCCTTAGTAACCACATTTGGATGTTGGAATACAGAAGCCAAGTTCATTCAGCTATCCAGAACTGAAGCTACCTCGTTTCTTGTATCCCCGCCTGGCACTTAATTGTGCAATGTAAGTTAGACCTGACGTCCATGAAGAACTGTTGACCAGGTACTGCTATCTACTTAGAAAAAAAATGATTCCGTAGTATACAAAGAGTACTGGCCTCATCCACTCCCAGGTTTTTATATGGCAAAGCAGCAAGTGAACTGAAAAAATCAATTCATTTGCAGATTACCTCCCTCTGTGTCTCTTTTCAAGCGCAAGAATGCCTTCTTCCTGGCTAATGGTTCCGGTATTTGATAAACAACTACGTTATAAGATAAAGATCTAAAAACCTTTCTCTTAAGCTTTGCCAACTTGTAGAAACTGAGCAGGAGACAATGAAAAATCTTGGAAACTATTTATCACTAGAAAATGCTCTTATTATAAGGATTTATGTGTGCATTGCTTTTATGGGTAGTCTTTTGATCACCTTTATCAGCTACAGCTGGTGTGGAAGAACAGTACTATCGATTTTGTTTCCCAGAAGCATTTAAATTCCTGCTGGGGGATAACAGAAATGTGTTCAGCACTGCAGAGCAGCCCTGTGAATTTATATCAGAACACCAAAGATGCAAATACGCAGTGTGTGTTTTCCTTACAGCACCTTTGGCTGCACCAGTAGCCATTAGAAGCGGTTTATAATGCCTAAGCAATGCCATTCTGATTTTCTGGATAGCTGTCTTCCAGTTTTCTGAAAAGGTGTCATGATCAGAAAGTGAACGAGAGTGGGGAAATAAATAATGCAGCCGAGGAGGCAAGAGCTCAGAGCATGCGCTGAATCACCAAGATCTCCCAGAAAGAGGGCAAGTTGCTCAGAGCTTGAAGGAGGGAAACAAAGCACTTCCCCTCCTCCTTCCTTCCTGTGCTGCTTTTCTCCTCCAACTTCTGCCCAGATTCCCTTCACCTTCCAGAGGAGTGAAGGTTATAAGGGATCAGAAGCTCAACCTGGAAGCCGTGGGGAGGACGGTTTGCAACCCATTATTACTGAGGCTCGGCAGACAGGGATGGGATTCAGTCCTGACCAACACCTTCCTTGCTGAGCATCTGTCCAGCTGCAGAGGATGGTGTCTCCTTTCCTCGCTCTGCCGTGAACATCATTCATATGTTATTTCCTCCCTCAGTTTACCACGAAGATTAGATGGCAACAATCGGGACAAATGAAGGAAAGCCTCCTGGCTGGCTGTCTGATCTGAAGTTACAGGTATGGGACAGGTCAAAAAGGGTCAACCCTAAAGAATTAGTACAACATAGGTGAGACCACAAACAAGCAACAGTCTGTGACTCTGTCACAGTGCACTCCGCTCAGGGGCTGTGGCCCAGGCCACCTCCTTCCCAGGTACCAGGGTCAACACAAAACACAGGAGCAAAGTGACAATTGATGCGATGTGATTCTGAAGTAAGGCCCCTAGAAGAACAATTTTTTCTGGAAGGAATGCTGATTTTTAAGTCTTACTACATTACTGACATTCTATCCTTAAAAAGTAAAGGCAAGAAATTCTAACAGTTACAAAATATTGGTCATTTCTTATTAGCAAGGAACTGCTGGGTGCTTTCAATGGGCATCCTATTTAATCCCAATCACCACACTGCCATTTTGCAGAGGCTCAGAGAGGATACACCTGAGTTTAGGTTTCACGACTCACATAAAAGCAGGAGCACAAACCCTAGTCTGATTCCAAAGTTGTGCTCTTTGCTTCTGCCGTCCAAAGAGAAGTCTTCTCTCACTCATGTAGGAAGAAATAAAAACCACCCATGGTGAGAGCATGTAAAACCAAGGAAGGTGAGTTGGTGAGGGGGTTAGGATTGATTATGAGGAAACCTGATTATGTTTAAAAGGTAGATGATAGTGTAAACCATGGCATAGCTAGTTAACCTAGTTTTTTTCCTGCATAAAGTTCTTTGGTGAATTTGAAAAGGACCTGTCAACGAGATCCATGGGTCTCCTGTGAGACCCATGGATGGTAGCCAAAAGCTTTGGACTGAAGTCCAGCACTGACTTTACCACGCACTGACCTGAGTGAGACCTTGGGAGGGACTGGGCTGAGGGTGGACTCAGTAAAGGAATGAGAAGTCATTGAGTGAGTAGAACTTGGGGAACCTTTGAGCTAAACTCCAGGGGGACTGATTTTCCTGGCTAAAACTTCCATTTCCGGCCTGTACCTTTCCTTCCCCGCACACAGGGATCTCTCCTCTGGTTTCTCTGATGATAGAAGACCTTGGGTCTACCCCAGCCCCAGCTCACTAATTAGGTGGCAAGAAGCTCCACAGGCTGGCCTGTCTGGAGATAAGGGCCAGCCACAGGGCAGGGGCCGTGAGCAGACTGTGACCCGTAAACAGGTAGCCTAGGTGTGTGTGTGAGAGCAAGCATGAGCACAGAGTGTGTGAGAGTACAACCATGTGTGCGAGAGTACATGTGTATATGAGACATCAGTGGAGCATTGGGAAGCTCTTGGCTTTGGATAAGGCTGGTATCACAGGGGCCTAGTGGGCAGCTGACCTGGGTCCACTAAACTGCTGCTTATCGCTAATTGGTTGTGACCAAGACCCTCCCCTGTGGCCAAACTGTAGCCAGGTTCCTCTGAACCCTCTCCTCAACTTTGGCCCATAAAGACTTGAACAAAACACTAACAAACTTTTTAATGGCTTATGGCCACATCCCTAGCACGACCCTAGACCCCTTAAAGTGTCAGTCTTCTGCCAAAAGAATTTACTGGTTGTTTCAGCCAACACCTGAAGATAGGGCTCCTGCCTCCTAGTCTCTGTAAGAGGATAGGGGCCTAAACTCCATAGGCACCAGTTAGCAAACCCAGATGGGTTTCACATGGGCCAACACCCCTTCCCACTTTCTGTAATTTCTCACTTCCCTGACTCTCCCGAGCCCTAGCTCATCCCCTCCCTACTCCTTCATTCTCCCTTTAAAATGCCCAGGCACTTCTGTACAAATTGAAGTTGAGTTCAGTTCACGCTGGACTCCTTTCCCTATTGCAATAGTATATAACTGATTGAAATCTGTCCTTACCACTTTAACTGGTGTCCGCTTTGTTTATCTCTGACAGTGGCTAACCCTGGCTCCGACCTAGGGGAAGCTGGGGCAATCTTGGGCAATGAGCTGACCCTTCAGCAGGCCCAGGTTAACTTTAAGGGTAGGGAAGGAAGCATGTCCACTGTGTAAGCTGGCATATCTCTGATATATTAAACCAATGATACCATTTTTACTGTGAATGTGAGCTCTTAGCTGTGTGCAAGAAGAAAGGAAGAGACATGAGGCACCTAACACACTGCCCCTTATAGTCTCCTTTCCCATTCCTCAGGGCCGGTGCCGCACACAAGTACACAAACAGCCACACCAAAAGCTAATGCATACTACCACTGACCTTTTTTTTTTTTTTTAAAGATTTTATTTATTTATTCAACAGAGATAGAGACAGCCAGTGAGAGAGGGAACACAAGCAGGGGGAGTGGGAGAGGAAGAAGCAGGCTCATAGCGTAGGAGCCTGATGTGGGGCTCGATCCCAAAACCCCGGGATCACGCCCTGAGCCGAAGGCAGACGCTTAACTGCTGTGCCACCCAGGCGCCCCACCACTGACCTTTTTAATAACAATTCAAATCTGAACATTCTGTTTCAGTCATTCTTGAAACCATAAACATGGACCAGAAATGCTATTTTTTTTCACCAGATGGTAGTAACTGACTGAGACAGACAGGGCAATGGGCACTAATCTGCACTGGGGTTAAGAGGACAGACGTGAAAGTCAGATGGACTGGGGTTTCAATCCTAGCCTTTGGCTTGCTGTGGGACCATGGGCATATTACCTAAGGTAGTGAATACTGTGGTACTCTGCCCAGATTCCCTGTTGCAAGCTGCTGCATCCTTCTTCCAGCTGCTGGGAATATCACTGCTGATAGATTACTCTGTGAGTCTTTCTTGTCTGTGGAGAACCACATTGCTCAGGGCTGTGCCCCCTTCCAGGGTGTCCCATTAGTGATTTGCTGGGGCCTCCTGGCCATGACTTGAGAACAACCCTGAAGGACTATCCCAGCTCCAGAACTCCCTGCAGACTGGGCTGAGGCCACTGCAGGTCAGGTTCACCCTCTGCTCACTCCTGGCCTTCTCACTTCCTTACAGCTGGGTCTATTGTGAGCACTCAGCACTAACCATTCCTTCAGAACTCTGAGTCTGTGTCCAGGAGCCCCAATCTAAAACACTGAACTTCCTGGGTTCCAGTTTCCTTATCTGCAACATGGGGATAACAACAGTACCTGCATCAGAGGACTGTGGTGAGGATTACATGAAATCATACATATAAAGTTCCTCTATGCAACACCTGACAAATATGTAAGCATTTGTAATGTAAATATACCTGACAAATATGTAAGCATTTGTAAATAATAGTATTTTTATAGTAAGAATTATGTTAAAATAGACAGACACAAATCATTAAAACACTTTGTCATACCACATGTCCCAATTTGGGGTTTGATCACTTACGATTATTCAGACACTGCACTAGATTATTATTGTTCACAACTACTTGCTCCTTTCCCATCTTTGCCGTATGACTTGTGGTGCCTCCTGTAGGTGGAGCATGTGTCCCCACCCCGTTGTCATTCTTGGCCATGTGATTTGCTTCAGCCTAAAGAAACACTGTGGTTTTTCTGCCAGCTCATTGGCTTTTTGAATCCAGTGGTGTGCTGATAAATTGGCTCTCAAAAAACAAAGGCAAAAAACCCAAATTCTGATTTGTAGCATTTGCCAATTTCAAAGGTGTAAATACATAGTTGGTTTCAGGCTACCAACGTGACATCACTGAACGTGGAGTTACAAGAGGTGTGTGCTGTCAGCTCTTGAGCAGTGAGCAGGCATGAGCTGGTCAGCGTACCTGCATACCACTGTGTATATCCCACACAGCGGCCATGGGCTTTTGGAAAGAAGACGTGTGGAACAGAACAAAACATGAGCAAGGAATAAACCTTTGCCTCTGAGCTTTTAGGGGCTGTTTGTTACTGTAGCAAAACTGACTAATACAGATAGCAATTGTAATCTTTTCCTTCGTGATTTAATTTAATCACTACTCACAGAGTTTTATCATGGACGAGGCACAGTGATTCATGCTAGGAAAACAATGATAAAGAAAGTAAACACACTCCCTTCCCTCAAGGAACCATCACTGTTCTGAAACCACCACCATTCTGAGCTTAATAATTTCCATTTAAAAGTTCTCTCTTATGGGCTCTCTAATGAAGCAAAAGACTAGACTATTCTAACAACTAACAACAGAAATGTAGCTTGTCCACCTCTCAGGGCAAATGAGAAGTATCTGCTTTCCTCACCAGACATAGTTCTGGCTGGAGTTTGAATTCCAGCTACACTCTGCATGGCCTTTATCTACCAAACTTAAAATATTTCTCTGCCTTAGACAGGAAACTCTCAAGCTGAGATGCAAATCAACATGGAGGGTTTTTGCAGCAAGATAGAAGAGTCACTCTTTGCCTCAAGGCACAGCAAAAAAACAAAACAAAAAATAAGAAAAAGAAGAAAAAAACACAACAAACTGTTGCCTCACCCAATGCTCACAGTTTCTTGGGGGGGAGGGAATCAATCAGCCACATCTCTATGGCTTTTGCAGAGTGCTGGACACTGTGAAAGAATTCATGCAGCAATTGTTGCGATGGAAGGCATGAAACTTTAATAAAGCAGCAAGCATAGAGGCTTCAAGGTCAACACCACCCTGCCCAAGGCTCTGTCAGAGAGCATGCCTTTCTGTGGATATTCAAAACCATGATATGTGTGTTGTTAGGCAGTTACTAAGTATTTACAGCTGAGGATCAAAAATATGCCTTCCTTGAGCTAAGCCTTTGTGTAAATATTGGATTTTACATCCCAGAGATGGACTATAGGCTAGGTCTCCTTTGTGTGTATGCTGCCTTTTCACTTTGGAGAATTCTAAGGCCCTCGTCAGCAGACTCTGAGTCCTTTCCCAGAAAGCCGTTTTCTCTGTGGATCCCTTGGCTGCCTTCATGTCACACTGGTCCGCCATGTCCTTCCAGGTGGTATTGCACATTGTCTGACACTACCAGGGCACAGTTTTAAGAGAAGCAGAACAGATTTGAGATCAACAAATTTTCAGTTCTCTATAGTATTTAAGTGTCCCAGATAGAAACTTTCAGTCTTCAAACGAGAGCTTTTCTCTAAATAATTAAAAACATGCTCTTAGAAATACATATTGAAGTGAAAAATCACTGAACTATTTTTCATACAGAAACACAGTTTTTACTGTGCTCTTTCAGAGGCTCAAGTGTTAAGTGCTAAAGCTAGAATGACTATTATTTGTTCCTCAAGCCTCTAGTGATTAGAACGAAATAACTAGTGGGGGCAAGACGTTTTTGTTTTAAGAAATAACTTCCCCCCCATATTTCAAAAACAGAACATGCTCCTTTCAGAAAAATCANATCTTTAAAAAAAAAAAAAGAAATACATATGATGAAGTGAAAAATCACTGAACTATTTTTCATACAGAAACACAGTTTTTACTGTGCTCTTTCAGAGGCTCAAGTGTTAAGTGCTAAAGCTAGAATGACTATTATTTGTTCCTCAAGCCTCTAGTGATTAGAACGAAATAACTAGTGGGGGCAAGACGTTTTTGTTTTAAGAAATAACTTCCCCCCCATATTTCAAAAACAGAACATGCTCCTTTCAGAAAAATCAGAAAATAAAAAACTTAATAGAAGAAAAAAGTTGAATAATCTCACCAGATATATCAATAGCCTTGATAACGGACCCTTGATGTTTATCCTTGAAATCTCGTATACAGTAATACTGCCTATCAATCGGCAGATATGTACGTCTCTATATAATATGGATCAACTAAATTGGGATGATGTCATATACCTTTTGCTGTCTTGAAATCTGCTCTTTTCACTTAATATGCTATAAATATTTTCTCATCTGACTAAAAATATGCTACTTCCCCCCTTGTAATAGCTATATAACACTTTGATAACATTCACTATGTGGCAAGCACTGCCTGTAATGCTTTATACATATTAACACATCTTTTTTTCATACAACAACCCAGCAAAGGTGGATACTATTATTATTCAAAATTTTTGTAAGTGATAGAATTAAGCAAGGGAGGTTATATGGTCCAAAGTCCCAAAACTGTTAAGCAGAGCAGAATCCAAACCCATGAAGTATGTGGCCAGAATCTATTCTGCTAAGCACTAAGCTGAAGGGTAACCCACTACGTAGTTGCACCATAATTTATTTAATCTCCTGTTTTAGAACATTTAGTTTGCTTCCATTTTTTTTTTTTTTTGCAAAGAACTGACATGAATTTCATGAAGTAAACCTTGCAACACATTCTTGATTATTCTCATTTTCAGAAATCAAATTTCACATTTACTCACATTAAATGTTATCATGTTATCAAAATGTCCCTGAGTGTCATTTAATGTATACTCCTGATAAAGATGATATAAGTAATACTTGCCAATATAACACACTGCAAATATTATAATTTGTATTGATTTTTAAGATCAGATAGGCAAAGAATGGAATCTCATTTCTAAAATTTGCATTTGTAAAATTATCAAGTTGAGGGGAGGGAGATTTTATTTAAAAACTTCTTATTGATCTTTTCCTAGTTAAGGTAGAAATTCCCACTGGTATAATTTGTAAAGCACTTAGGAGAGGTCCTAGTCTACAGAATGCTACTAGTACTACCTAAGTGTTTGTCAAGGAAACTAGTTTCTTCCCATTGTTGATGACTATCTGTGAATGAGGCTGACCTCAGGACACCTGTTTGCTTAACAAGAAAGCCTTAGGGAACAAAAACTGAAAAACAACCTGGAAAATTTAGGTGGTCTGCCAGAGAAGTGAAAAGTCATGGCTTAATAGTTTTAGTAGAATTTGGTCAGAACGTCTGGTTCACAAAATCTCTACACTTTAAAGCTTAGAATCATTATTTTGTGGACACATACATGTACACAAGAGCCTCTGGTAAGCATTCAATGGGCAAAAGAGAAGAATATATTTCAGGAGAGAATATATATAGATATATAATATAAAGATACTATGCATAATGTAAACTTTTGTAGCACATTTGTAAACATAATTAAACCTGTTGACTGGGTTGTACAGATACCCTACATTCTTGCTTATTATTTGTCTCTTTGGCCTACAATATTCTAAAATAAACAGGTGATTAAATTTCTCACAAAGATTATGCTTTGATCATGTTCTTTAGTTCTACGAATTTTTGTCTTACATAATCTGTGGTTTTGCTGTTTGTTCTATCTTTTTGTGCATTCATTATATGTTTTAACATTAGTTCATATCCTTCTATGCTTCATTTAGCTCTTTTGGCCTTGAGCTTCATTTTATCTAATACTATTATATATACCCTCCTCTCTTTCTCTTTCTCATATAACTTTGCCCATCTTTTTTTTTTTTTTTTTTTTTATTTTTTTTTTTNNTGTGAGAGAGAGAGAGAAAGAGTAGGGAGAGGGGCAGAGGGAGAGAATCTTCAAACAGACTCCCCACTGAGCATGGAACCCGATGCAGGGCTCGATCACATGACCCATGAGATTGTGACCTAAGCCGAAACCAAGAGTCAGATGGTTAACTGACTGAGCCACCCATGCACCCCACTTTGTTCATCATTTATTTTAAAGCTACAGTTGTTTTAACTCAATCTGATTTTTTTACCTTATCATAGGGAAATTTGGGCTATTAACATTTATTGTATTCATTGATATAGTTGGCTTTATTCCATCTTTAGCATATACATTTCTTGTATAATCCATTTTCCTTTAAAACATTTTTGTGGCATTATCACATTTCTTTTAATATCTTTCTTTTACTCACCAACTAATTTGGATATTTTGCTGTTTTTCTATTTTGCAAACTGTTAATGTCCCATTTTTCATCTCATGTAAACCTACATTTGTCTATTACTATATGAAAATTAACTAGTAACTTTGATCTTTCTATCCCACTAAATTCCCCCAAATGCTTCACTTAATGTTTACTAATCTCTTGCAAATTAAGAAACACCATTTTAAATAACTCCTGGATCAAACAGGAAATTAAAATTGCATTTATAAATTTTTCTATATATTTTTAATAAAGAGAATCAGTTTATGAAAATATATTGCTTTTTTTAATATTCTCTTGGGCTAGGTAAGCAACTCAAATGCTATAACACTGTTCCCTCAAGAAATACTATTCTTAGATAGCACATAATAGAAATGAATCAGGGGTGGCTGGGTGGCTCAGCTGGTTAAGCATCTGACTCTCGATTTCTGCTCAGGTCATGATCTCAGGATTTTGAGATCATGTCTTGGGTAGGGCTTATGCTGGGTGTGGAACCTGCTTAAGATTCTTCCTCTCCCTCTCTCTGTCCCTTCCCCCATCAAAAAAAAAAAAAAAAAAAAGAGATGGATCATAAAAGAGGTGGCTTTTTTGCACTTAAGTGCTTATATCCAGGATGGCTCTGACACAATGTTCTTAAGCTCTAAGCATTCAATAATTTCAGAATTTTTTTAATGAAATCTCAGCTTACTTGAACTTAGAAAAGCTGCATTTTTCAAAAGCATGGGGGTCATTAGCAGGCTGGGAAACATTAGTCACAATATCTGAATTTTAATTCTGACCTCAAGACCCCACTACACTATCAATGCAGACATTAGCACAGATTTTTTCTTTCTTTTTTTTTAAGGTTTTAAAATTTATTTAAGTAAACTCCACGCTTAGTGTGGGGCTCAAACTCACGACTCAGAGATCAAGCATTGGAGTTGCATGTACTATTGACTGAGCCAGCCAAATGCCCCCACAGATTCTTTAAAAACAACGGGCACAAAGGAGAGACCACTACACACCCACCAGACTCACAACACTGAGTGCTTGTGAGGATGCGGAGCCTTACACAATGATAGCAGGAGTTCAAATGGTAAAACCACTCGGGAAAACTGGCTCTTTCTAATAAACTTAAATGTATACCTACCCTACATGATAGTGTATGTCCCAAAAGACTTGAATAAAATGTTCATAGCAGATTTATTTATAATAGTCCCAAAGCTGGAAACAGCGCAAATGACTATCGATGGTAATATGAATAAATTGTGTATATTCATACAATGGAACACTGTTTAGCAATAAAAAAATGCAAGCTAATGATATACACAAAACAAAAATGAAATTTAAAAAATTATATTGAGTAAAAGAAGTCAGACACCAGAAAGTACATATTGTATTTACGTAAATTTAAAGAATAGGCTATTTTAAGAACTAATCTATAATGATAAAGTCAGGAAAATGGGGATATTGACTGGAAAGTATCGTAAAGAAATTCTCTGAGGTAGGGATATGTTCTATATCTTAATTTGGGTGGTAATTATATATATGTGTATGTATATGCATGTGTGTAAATATACACACATACATATATATGTTAAAGTTTATTGAGCTGTAAATTTAAAATTTGTATACTTTACTGTAGATACTTTATGTTTTTTAAAAATGGATATTTTTGATCCTGAATAGCCAAAACAATCTTAAGAATAAGGAACAAATTTGGAAGCATCAGATGCCCTGATTTCAAGCTATATTACAAAGCCATTATAATCAAAACAGTATGGTATTAACATAAAAACAGACACATAAATTAATGGAAATAATAGAGAGCCCAGAAATAAACCCATACATATATGGTCAATTAATTTATGACAAAGGAGCCAAGAATATACAATGGGGAAAGGGCAGTCTCTTCAATAAATGGTGTTGAGAAAACTGGGCCACTATCTTACACCATGTGCAAAAATTAACTCAAAATAGATTAAAGAGTTGAATATAAGACCTGAAACCATAAAACTCCTAGAAGAAAACATAGTGGGTAAGCTCCTTGACATCAATCTTGGGGATGTTTTTTTGGATTTGACACTAAAAACAAAGGCAACGAAAAGCAAAAATAAACAAATGGGACTNAAGGCAACGAAAAGCAAAAATAAACAAATGGGACTACATCAAACTAAAAAGCTTCTGCACAGCAGAGAAAACCATCAGAAAAATGAAAAGGCAACCTGCTGAATGGGAGAAAATATCTGTAAATCATACATCTGGTAAGGGGTTAATATCCAAAATGTATAAAAAACACATACAACTCAATAGCANTACATCAAACTAAAAAGCTTCTGCACAGCAGAGAAAACCATCAGAAAAATGAAAAGGCAACCTGCTGAATGGTAGAAAATATCTGTAAATCATATATCTGGTAAGGGGTTAATATCCAAAATGTATAAAAAACACATACAACTCAATAGCAAAATAACAAATAATAACATTAAAAATGGGCATAGGATCTGAATAGACATTTTTTTCCAAAGAAGATACAGAAGGCCAACAAGTACATGAGGATATCACTAATAATCAGGAAAATGCAAATCAAAATCACAATGAGATATTAGCTCATACCTGTTAGAATAGCTTTTTTTTTTTTTTTAAAGAGAGAGAGAGAGAGGCACAAGTAGAGGGAGCAGGAGAGGGAGAAGCAGGCTCCCCACTGAGCAGGGGGCCCAATGTGGGACTAGATCCTAAGACCCTGGGATCATGACCTGAGCCGCAGGCAGACACTTAACCGACTGAGCCACCCAGGTGCCCCCTGTTAGAATAGCTTTATCAGAAATACAAGAAATAACAAGTGTTGGTAGGGATATGAAGAAAATGGAACCCTGGTGCACTGCTGCTGGGAATATAAATTGGTGTAGCCAACGGAAAACTATAGGGCAGCTGCTCAAAAAATTAAAAACAGGACTACCATATGATCCAGTAATCCCACTTCTGGGTATTTATCCAAAGAAAATGAAAACACCAACTTGAAAAGATATACACACCCTCATGCTCATTGCAGCATTAATCATAATAGCCAAGATATGGAAACAATGTGTCTGTTAGTAGATAAATGGATAAAAAAGATGTGATATAACACACACACACACACACACACTGGAATATTATTCAGCCACAAAAATGAAATCTTGCCATTTGTGACAACACCGATAGAACTTGAGGGCATTATGCTAAGTAAAACAAATCAGAAAGACAAATATCATATGACTTCACTTACATGTGAAATCTAAAGCAAAACAAGACAAAAAGACCCGCAAACTCATAGATACAGAGAACAGATTGGTGGTTGCCAGAGGCTAGGGATCAGGGGTGTATGGGGATGATGGGTGAAATGGGTGAAGGGGGTCAAAAGGTGTAAACTTCCAGTTCTAAAATAAATGAGTCCACGGGGATGTAATGTGCAGCATGGCAACTATAGTTAATGACACTGTATTGCAAATTTGAAAGTTGCTAAAAGAGTAAATATTAAAAGCTCTCATCACACACAAAAAAATTTTTGTAACTATGTGTGGTGATAGATGTTAACTAGACTGGATGTGGTGATCATTTCACAATGTATTCCTTATCATTAATATCTCATTAATGATATATTCCTTATCATATGTTGTCACACACCTGAAACTAATATAACGTTGTATATCAGTTATACCTCAGTAATCAATAAATAATTTAACATAATGGACGTTTTTTCCCCCAAAGACAAATACTCATTATATAATTAATCTCTGTTTACTAAGACCCCACATATTGTAGAAAAAAAATGTTTTCAGATGGTCTTGTTTTTCACTTTAATCTCTGAATTTAAATAGATATTCACAAAACCATCAAGCATCTTATAATGGACCAATAGAAATGTTTCAATTTTGTTTAATGCTTGATCCTGGGAGCCCTCCACTCACAGGCTATGTTGCCTTGGATGACCTCATGCCCTCCCCCTGGTCGTATTGGCACTTTTTGTCTGTTGCAGACACCCAGCAGCACCTGGAATCCAGTTACCTGGCCACTGCTAACTGGTCGGTGTGCCCTCTCACAATGATGTGATTTTAATTTTAAAGATGTGTCCGGTAAAGGTCATTTAGGAGGAAACCTACGCCTAATTTCAAGTGGCAATTTTTTCTGAGGGAGCAGGAATGATTGGCGCCATGAAGTAAGAAACAGGATGACACACATTACCTCTGCTGCTATCTTTGCCCGCCCTCAGAAACGTCCTACCCTTTGGGAAGGCACAAATGCTGTAAGGCTCATAATGCTGTTTTGGTCAACTTATGATGCCGTAATTTATCGGAAGAAGAACTTGAGTGCGGATGCTCTTGGTTCCTTTACTTCGACTATAAGTTTGAGTGGCATGCGATCCTTTCATTTTGCTGATAAATCCACGTATACCCTCTCTCGCAGTCCTAGCATTTAATTTATAAAGCCCAAATATAAGAAAATTAAATTATCCTTAGTATTACTCTCCTTTTCACTACCAATGCTTCCGTTACTCTGAGAACAAAGTAAAACACAATCTTATTCTAATAAATGATCCTCTTTGGCAAAAGAGAAACTCTTTGGGATATCTTAAATAGCTTCTAAACCATATTTTGGTTTTTCTCCCCCCGGTATTGAAAGATATGTTACGATCCAGTGCTTATCAGTCAATTTCCATCTAACATAAAATTAGTAGTGATCATCAATATCGTTCAGGAAAATGGATTTAAGCCATGTCTGATTTCTTTTCACCCTTTCCCTCTGCGTCTCTGTCAATCCATCTCCATGCAAGTCAATTGCAGTGCCAGCCTAGTGAAAAGGGAATGGTTTCCATGACAACAGATTTTTGCTCTGCTAGTTAGAATCTAAGATTTGACTCCCATAGAAATAAATCTCACCATGGGAATTGGTTGATTTTGTAAACGACTAAACAACTGTGCAATCATTTCCAAAGAAAAGCCTGTTAAAAGCTTGCACAAGCAAGGGTAGGTTATGCGAGGTGACTGCTGAATCTGCTGTTGACGTCCCACAGACACAGCGACGTGCAGGGAAACGCCTGGCTGGAGCAGCAGCTTGCTCTGTTCTGCACCCTCCAAATGTGGGCTGCACAGCCTGGCCCTCTTGTGAATTTCAATGACCTTTTAATTCCAGGTGGAGGGAATAGATTTTAGAGCATCTCGTAGCAAACGACAAGTGTTCATCCCCAAAAGTCTTTCCTCTTATTTCCAGAAACTATTAGCTCCTTGAAAGGACACGATTCCCAGAGCTGTGCTTAAGGCATCCGGCATGGTATGAATTTAATTGCTTATTGTCTATTTCTCTGTTTCCCTTCTGTCTCTTCACTATCATTTCCCCTTTTTTAGTAATCTGTCTTATTTATTAATTAAAAAGATATGGAAACACTTGCAGAGTTTTAATGTTCATTTTAAAACCTAAGATGATGCTAAGTGTTCCAGATAATGGTTTATAAACATATTTTCCTAATAACATTTATACAAATTATAATGGTTAATTCTGATCTGTAAGAAAATAATTGCTCTCAATCGAGTGGCATATAAATAAAGTGAATTCCATTAATTCCATTCCTGGATCCGGTAAGCCAGGTTTCCTTCTGAACGGTGGGACTCACTGCTGAAGCAGGAGCTTCTGCTGCTGCGAGATGCTATCCTCAGCAGAGATCTGAAGACGGAATGAATGCGCAGCTTTGAATAAGATGCAAATATTCAGGACTGTGATGAGGACGCTGTGCAAAGTGCAAACTCAGTAGCTAAATCAACTCCCTCCCACCCCAGCACGTTGATGCATTACGCTCAGTGAGCTGGTTTTAAAAAGCCATTTCAAGTATGCGACAGAAATCCCTTAGTACCCAGCCTGTCGCTGCCCCCACTCAGCAGAAGATAATTATGGCTAAGTCTGGTAAAATCTGCATCTCCATGTTGTATACCTTCCTAGTCTCCTCAGGCTGTCCCCTGATGCTAACTCTCCTTTCCCTTCTTCCTCTCAAAGCCTAGAAAGGATCTAATACCACTTACTTAAGAATGATGGGCCAAGTAGCCCATTAGCCTTTCATTGAAATTCATGCATATTAAATTTTTATCTAAACCAAAGATTTCCCTTTTACATTTTTCATTTCTAGTTGTCAAATGAAAGACCTTGTGGTTAAGGAAATTTTCAGTAATGTTTAGAAAAGTGGGAACAATTTTGCTTGGGAAAGGGGACCTTGAAATTATGTTAATTTTACCATACAGGCCACAAAGGCAAACCTGATATCATCTTTTTAGAATGAAGTCTCTCTCCTCCCATACCTCCCATTGGGCATCTTCTCCTTAGGGGAAGAGCATTCCTCTGAGTCACTGGAGCCCTAGTCCTATCAGCAGGTAAGAGTGGAGGAACTGATCCCTTCTTTACAAGCTTTTCCCAGGAGCCAAGACTAATAGGGTACAAACATGCCCGCAGTTCCTCTTTTTGCAGACCTGTCCTCAAACTTCCCTGGGTGAACAACAGGCTGCCCTCCTTCTCTGGCTCCTCTGCTATAGATCTTGGCATAAAACATGATCTAAGATGATAGTGAATAATGGCAATGGCATAACTTACTTATATGAGGTCCTAAAATGCATACATTTTATCTCCTATTGTGTTTCTACCTCTGAATTTCTGACAAAGAATGTTGTTACTGGAGTGCATCAATTTTATGGCATTTTGTAGACTGCATCTTCCTGAACGTCTTATATATAGAATATCACCTTTTGCCTATTTCTAGTTATATATTTAAAATGACAGAACTCAGGTATGTAAATGGCTAATCAATGAGAGTTAGGTTTGGTGAGAGGTGAAGTATTGGGGAAAGTAGAAATGAGAATGTGTAGAGTACGTGGTCTCATGAGCAGAGTACAACCGAGACATCAAGCTGGGGGAAGGAATAACATCCAAAGGAAGGAGACAGACAATGGTAAGAACAATGGAAAGAGGAGAAAGGTAAAGAGATAGAGGGAAGATGGGAGACAAGTTAGAATGAAATATCAGACCATCTGGGATGACAGGGAAATGACTGTGGTCTCCAGAGCACTCTTGATCAATTCCATGAATGGCCCAGAAAGCTAGGCCAAGAGGCATCAACTGGGTCTAACCCTGAGGGACCAGCAATGCCACAGAGGTTATATGAAATCTGGACAGAAAACCAAATATTAGCACTTAAAACTTAGAGATTCTTTTTTCTCCCACCGTATATCTTAGAGATTCTTCATCTGTTTCTATATGATGTGGAACCAGAGTTAGCAGAAGTAGGCAGCTCACTAATTACATGCATGCTTTTCAGCTCATGGTCGTACAATGAAACCAGAAGAGGTGGTAGCTTTCTAATGTGTCAAGGGAGGTGGAAGTACATCCCCCAGAATTCCCTTTCCTCTATGTATAGTTAGGGTGGGCCACAGGAGAGACTCCTGTAGGAGATTTGGAGGGGGAAGTGAATTATCAGTCATTTTGTAGCTCACACACTTTGTCACATAGGCCGTCTAGTTGGCATGAGGCAGCTGAGCCAGCAACCGCTCCACCTTCTCTGGGGTCCTCCTTAGGCTTCTCCAATTCTTGGGCCATGTGTGTGTGTGTTCAATGACAAAAGGCCCCAGATTCTACAGGACACCTGCATCACATCACCAAGGTCAGAAGCAAGAACCGACGTGGGTTTCAGTCCAACCTCATGGACTCCAGGTTGTGCTTGTACATTTCAACCTTCTCTGGTGCTGCCCTGTGAACTTCAGGCTCCAGGAGCAGATGTGAAGACAACAGCCTTACAGAGACTGCTTAATCAGTTCCTCCCACAATTGTGCAAACTCAATCCTTGTAACAAAGCCACCTAACAAACTAACTAACTAACAAGCTATATTGCCTAGTGGTACTGCTTCTTTGATTGGACCCTGACTGATACAGAAAGGTAAAAAGGGTTCTGAAGAGATTTAATTCTAGAATAAGCAAATTAAGTCTTTAATCACCAAGAACACTGTGCATATAAAAATCAAACCAGTGGCACCTGGGTGACTCAGTCAATTAAGCATCTAACTTCGGCTAAGGTCATGATCTCAGGGTCCTGGGATGGAACCTGAGTCAGGCTCCATGCTCAGTGGGGAGTCTGCTTGTCCCTCTCCCTCTCCCCCTGCCCCTCCCCCCATTCGTGCTCACGCACGCACGCGCTCACTCTCTCTCAAATAAATAAATAAAATCTTGAAAAATAAGTCAAACCAAAATGTGAGTTGAAACCCATTGATTCACACCCACTAGTATGAGGATAATAAAAATGACAATAATAAGTGTTGGAGGATGTGGAGAAATTAGAACCACACTGTTGGTTGGCATGTAAATTGGTGCAGCTACTTTGGAAAACAACTTCCTCAAAAGGTTAAACACAGAGTTACCAAAAGACCCAGAAATTCCATTCAATTCCAAGAGAACTGAAAACATAGGTCTACACAAGAATTTGTACAGAAATATTCATAGCAGCGTTATTCATAAAAGTCCAGAAGCGGAAACAATCCAAATGTCTATCAACCAATGAATGTATAAGTGAGATGTGGCATATCCATACAATGGAATATTGCTCAGCAATGAAGAGAACTAAAGTACTGATATATGCTATAACATGGATGCTGTAGAAATTTGGATGTTCATTAGAAAGAGGACAGTGGCATGACTATAGCAGTTAGGTCCATCATTGGTAATAAATTTTTCTCATTCATCTTTCTTTGGTCTTCAAAGGCAGACCCCAATTCAAGTGTAAAGAAGCAACATTATGCACAAGGAGATATGTTCGTGAATTGTTTGTAATGGTAGGAAAAAACCTTGAACCAATGTCAATGTCCATCAACAGAAGAAAAGATAAATAAGTCAGGAATACCTACATAGCATTTATAATGAACAGAGTGACACACATCAACAGAATGTATCATTTTAAAAATACAATTTTCATTGGAAAAGAAGCAAATTGCAATATAACGGATGGGTTAAAAATTCAGGCTTTGCAATAATAACATTTTAGAAATGGAGGACAGTTTAGTGGTCATCAGGGGTTAGGATGGGATTGGGGGAAGGGGTTGGAGCAGGTTGAGGGGGTGAAAGAGAAGGTATGGTTTTAAAAGGGCAATACAAGGAGTCCTTGTAGGATTGCACCTATTGATCATTTTGACTGTGGTGATGTCTATATAAACTTATACAAGTGCTAAAGTTGTATAAAACTTAATGTACACACACGATCAAGTAAAAGTAAAATTGGGAAATCTGAATAAAATTGTTGGTTGTACCAATGTCAATACCCAGTGATATTGCGATATTGTACCTTAGTTTTGTACAATATTACCACTGAGGGTAACTGGGAAAAGTACAGAAGGGATTTCTCTATATTATTTCCTACAATTGGATATTTTTTAAAGGTTTTATTTATTTATTTGACAGAGATAGAGACAGCCAGCGAGAGAGGGAACACAAGCAGGGGGAGTGGGAGAGGAAGAAGCAGGCTCATAGTGGAAGAGCCTGATGTGGGGCTCGATCCCATAACGCTGGGATCACGCCCTGAGCCGAAGGCAGACGCTTAACCGCTGTGCCACCCAGGAGCCCTACAATTGGATATTAATCCACAGTTTTCTCAATTTAAAAAGGAAGAGAGAAACATTGCTTCAAATGTGAAAAACCCGGAAAATATTTTTGGTCTCCTGTTCTATGATAGAAATTTTTATTTATTTTTAATTTTTAAAAAGATTTTATTTATTTATCAGAGAGAGAGAGCATAAGCAGGGAGAGTGGAAGGCAAAGGGAGTAGCAGGCTCCCCACTGAGCAAGGAGCCCGATGCAGGGCTTGATCCCAAGCCCCTAGGCTCATGACCTGAGCCAAAGGCAGATGCTTTCTGGGCTACCCAGGTGTCCCCTTTTTAAAAATTTTATTTATTTAAAGATTTTATTTACTATGATAGAAATTTTTAAAAATTCACCTTCACAGAAAACCAGGGTGATTCTCACTAATAAAATTACTTTTAAAGCCAAGAGGGGAAAAAAAAAAAAAACCTCAGGCTTTGACCATATTGCTCTCCCACTTATCATTTGTGAAATGTTGGACCAATTAAAATCTGAACCTTAGTTTCTTTCTTAGTAAAATGGATAACAATAGTACCCACATCACTGAGTTATTGTGAGAATGAAAGGGCTTAGTATATAAACAATGTTCACAACAGTGCTTGGCACATCTTAAGTGCCAGTAAGTTGTTGGTTCTTATTATATGAACACTATGATAAGACTGATATAAAGTTTGAAAATAGGTGATAGTAGAATAGGAATCCATATGTGTCCAGTGAGACTATAAAGAAACACATGGAGGTGATAAATACAAATTCGGGACAGAAACCTTTCTGGTAATGAGAAGGGGGTGCCCTGGGGAGGGATACACAGGGTATCACCACTTGTCTGCATAGACTGTTATTTCTCAAGTCCCGTAGCTCACACACCTCCGATGAGATGCCGTCCTTGACTGCCCTGCCCCAGGTGAGACCATCAGTCAGCACTCGGACAGCACCTTTATATCCACCTCTGCTGCAGCACTCATTCTTCCACGGCTGTGTATTCCACTGGAGCTCCTCGACACAGAGCAGGTGCACTATGCAGTGGTTGACGACCGAGAAATGAACAGAATGCTTAGAAAACCATTCTGTAGGATAATGAAATCATGGGACTGATTTATCATCAGAGGTGCTGCAAAGTTAAGAAGCAAGACAGGACAGTGATTTGATGGGTAATTAATTAAAATATTTATGATGCACCGAACATGTGCAAGGCACTGGTCTAGGCCCTGCTGTACAAAGACAAATAGGATAAGGCACATACTCAAGGGATGTATGGTCTCATATAGGAAAGGCTTGTACATATGATCTGTGTCTGGTAAGGAAAATGGCCAAATAAGGGTATCAACCAAATGCTATGGTGAATCTCAGAGAGTCTTTTTTTTTTTTTTCAAGTGAGACTAACACAACACATCTTAGAGAACAAGAACACTATTTTAATGGAAATATATAGCTTTTAGCAATATTTTATATAAAAAATATTTTCAATGGAAATATATAGTCTTTAACAAAAAGTTATATTTTATTCTAATTAAAAACCCCTACCATAAAGAACACTCATTTTTGAGTATATATATTCTTATGTAATTTATTATTTTAAAAAATCCCCTTAGCAAATGTTATAACCATGCAGTATATGCCTTCATTCGGGCACCAAAGGTAACATTTTCCTTCCTGATTAATAGTGGTTCCAAGGTGCTATTTCCTAAATTTCACTCCCACAAGACGCTATTGTTAAGATTAGAACAATGAGTGTCTAGCTATACCAAATTTAATTTCCCAATTGTTGTGCAGTGCCGAGGTTTTCAGAATTAAAATGGTTGTTGGCAGCTTACAGAAGAATCACTGCATGGGCAATCTTTGCCTTGTGAATGCTCAGCTGTGTGTGATTTAGAGGCCGTGCTGAATACCACGCAGCTTTGGCCTGAAGGCCAGGCCTGAGAATTCTCATCTCACAGATCTTCTAGACAGGAGCTGTATTCATTAAGACACTCTAGGGAGAGAGCCACCAACACTTTTCTCCAGGGAGTAGGATATCAGGATGAGTAAGTCTTCTCTCATACTTTCAAAACCCTTCTAGAGCACTGTTAAGAAAGTTCATACATTTGTCTGTCTGCCTATCTATCTTTCTAGCAAATCTTCCTGTTGAATGTGTCCTATGCAAAAATCATTGGCTTCTTGGTGGAGATACAATAAGACCAGTAAGACCCAGACCCTGCCTTTGAGATCCTAGTGATCCAGGAAAGGGCAGGCATGCAAAATATTAAATGTAAAAAAGTGGTACAGTTTTGTGAGAAGTGTGCTGACAGGGTTCCATGGAGTCAAGAGAAGGAAGTATCTGGTTCTACTTTGAAGTGGGTGTGGGTTAAGACAGGCTTCAGAGAGGAGGTAATCATTAGTTGTTTGTAGCATTCCCCAAACAGGGAACACAGTGAGCAAAGGCATGAGGTGTTAGATGGCCAGGCTTGGCCAGGAACGGTGAGCAGCTCAGCATGGCTGTAGCAGGGCAGTGAGGACACATGGTCCAGAGATGCCTTGATGCTTTCTCCGCTTCCTATAGCAAGCACAGCCATCCCTGATCAAGTTGTTGCTAAATTTCTTAAATTAGCAAGCATGGGCATTCATCTTGATTTTATGCTTCTGACCTATCATCTCATTAGCAGTACAATTTACCTTGTACCCAGTGATATGCAAGGCAGGCCTGCCTTTAAAATCTATTACAGAATCCTATTTACCCTGAAGTTTTAATTCTTTGATACAGATCATTAAGATAGCACTCAACTATTTCAAAGACTGCTGATTTTGGCATGAATGATGAACAAATTCAAAACAAATTGCTGGGTTAGATTCTGAATCCACAGATTAAAAGTCATCCCATCTCAGTCTTCTCATTTACATGAACATAGTGTATGTGAGCACCATTATGGACCTTTCTTATTCATTCACCAAGACTGAAAGATGATACCAGGTCTCACTCTGACTTGCGGTAATGTGAATGTTCCTAGGCAGCTAGAATCTGTGCATGCATTGAAGTCCTGCCCTGCCTAAATCTCCCAGACACATTCACTGCGGTGTTGCCACCACTGGTCAGAGCCACCTGGGAATGGCCTTCAGAAAGAGTTACCATCAGTTTGTTTTTTATTCACTCATTCAACATACATACATTGAGCACTTACTCTGGGGTAGACAGTGAACCTGCACGGAACATGAGTTCCTTCCATTAGTGATAGGTGCCTTGAAGAAAAATAAAGCAGGGTAAGGGGAAAGGGAGGGAGAGAGAAAGAGAGACAGCGTGCGTGAGCACTCTAGCTAGCGTGGGGTCACTGGGAAAGCTTTTCTCAAAAGGCACCTTTTATTTTTATTTTATTTTTTTAAAGATTTTATTTATTTATGTGATAGAGAGACAGCCAGCGAGAGACAGAACACAGCAGGGGAGTGGGAGGAGGAAGCAGGCTCCCAGCAGAGGAGCTGGATGTGGGACTTGATCCAGGAACGCTGGGATCACGCCCTGAGCCGAAGGCAGGCGCTTAACGACTGCGCTACCCAGGCGCCCCTCAAAAGGCACCTTTTAATCAGAGACTGGAACGAAGCAAGAAAGCAAATCATGTGAATATCCGGGAGAAAAACTAATCCAGGCAGATGGAATGAGCTTGGAATGTGTGAGAAGTGGTGAAAAGAGAGTGGTTGGAAAGGGCTAGGGATGTGGTAGGAAAGGGTTCAGAGTGAAGAGCTAGGTCGTGTAAGCCTTTGTAGGTAAAAAATTTTGGAAGCAATTGAAACGAAGCCATTGGAGAGATTGATATGATCTGATTTACCATATAGTTACAACCACTTAACCATAGGAAATCCTCCCCTTGGAAGACTATATTTTCCAAAGTTGGCCATATCTATATATTTATCTCTTCCTAGATGTACTTCCAACAATATGATCCTCCGAGAGAAGGAATCCACGGAGTCTGGAGAGCTCTTGGAGTATGACAGAGGTGATCTTATGTGCCTTCCAAGGCTAGGTCATACAAAGGATGGAACTTCTTCCTGGCTTTCAATCTCAATCTCTCTCTCTCCCTCTTGTTCTCCCTGTCCCTCTCCATCTCCCTCCTCACCCCTTCTCTCCCCTTTCCCTCTCTCTTTTCCCTTTTCCCTCCCTCTTTCTTTCCATGGATGCTCACCAATGGATCCAAGGTGCCAGCCTGTAAGGGAGCCTGGGCTGCCTGGAGAGACCTATGTAGAGAGGAACAGAAGCTTCCTGCAAACAGTCAGCACTAACTTGCTAGCCATATACATGAGCCTCCTTGCAAATGGATTCTCCAACCCTACTCAAATCTTAACGATGCTTTTGGCAGCAGATAAACAACTGACTGCAATCTCAGAAGAGACTCTCAACCAGAATTAACAGCCACTCCTGATTCCTGACACACAGCAACTGTGAGAGATAATGAATTGTTTTTAGTTACAAAGTGGTGCCTAAGAGCTAGATCATGTAAGGCTTTGAAGATTATGGTAAGGATATTGGATTTAATTCTAAGTTTGATGGAAAGTCATTGGAGTATTTTTAGTAAGGAATTGATATGCTCTGATTAACCAGTTCCCAAAAAAGTGATCATAACCAGACAACAAAGGAAACCCTCTTTGTCCCTAAAAATTTCATATATTTCTTCTCTTTCCTCCTATTTCTTTATTTCATCTCTTCTGTACTTGCTCTCTCTTTAACGCCTCTCTCTCTAGCTCTGTCTCTTCCCTCACTCCGCTTGGCTCCTTGCCCTTCTCTCAGTTATTCTTATCTCAACCCACACCTCAGTGTCCTGCCCAAGGTCACTCAGAGGAACATGATTATCTTAGCCAAACCACCCCTGTGGAAAAAAGATCAAAGGGGAATTTGGGTTGGGTGGGGTGGGGGCAAGCAACTCTTACCTGGCTGGCCTCTGTTGCACATTGGGATTGGGAGATCAGAGATTTTTACACAAAGCACCCAGGAAGAGATGCGTTCACATAACTTGCTAGTGTGGGTGTACTTGGCAGAGCAGTATAATGCAAATAGCTAAATCGCCCTAAACTTGGATTGTTAGTGAGGTATAAACGTGGGCTCCCTGAAGAAAAAGATGGCCGTCAGGCAATCCATACCTCAAGCCTTTTTTGTAATGCTCACAATGATCCAGCCACTGAATTCTATTAATATCCTTAACTGGCTTGACATTAAATTAATTCTTTCAACATATATTTTTCCAAAATCATTAATATGGTGGAAAAAAAAGGCCTATAAATGCTGTAAAGGAAACTGTCAACTCCCTAACACTTGAAGAGACCCTTGAAAAATCACAAAAGAGCCAAGGTCTGTAAACAAGATTAGAAATTACTTTTTTAGTTAATAAAAATGACTCCTCAAAAACCTTTTTACCCCCTGTTGTGTGTCTGCTGGAATTCCTTTTCTCCTGGGAATTAAATGTGATCATCAACATCCTCATCCCTTGTATTTTGGCTACTGTTGCTATTAGCAACATTTAATTTGTATTTAATCCCTATGGATTGCATTCTGAATGGGAAGGAGACAATGATTCGGATTGCCTGAAGCACACCATTGAACTGACATCATCACTCTTCAAAGATATCAGTCCTTGATTTCAAAGTAGGAGTTTTGATGTAGGCAGAGAGGTTGCCAAGATTATGACACTCAGTTTAGAGGCTGCCAGTAGGCACTCAGACTCTATTACATCAGCAGATTGCTTCAGCCCTCATTCTAGACTCCAGATACAGACGTTATTGCCTTTCAAACTCTACGTATGGAGGGTTAGGGTAGGGCCAGTCACACCACTTTACTGGTGCACAGGATCAGTCCCATACCTCATTCCTGACACTGACAGAGGGAACTCGTCATTTTAGTATCTTTAAAGCAGAAAAAGAAAACAAAACTCAGAATCAAAAAGAATCTTGAAAAATGCCTTGCACAAAGCAGGGCTGCTTCATATTTATGAAATGTTTTAGTAATGGTTTGAGATAAGCTTATTTTAGGTACTCTCTGAGTATTTACCAGACTCTTAAGAGTCCCAGGATGAGTCAAGTTAATAAATACTCATCTGCTCTCAAGGTCCTGAGAGTAATCCTCTGCTTCTCTCCATACTTTCTTTTAAAGAGTTGAGTCTTTGTGGAGGGGTGTGTGTGTGTGTGTGTGTGTGTGTGTCTGATGATGGGGAAGTGCACACTGACAACAGGGGATGCTTCATTCAAATGTGGAGAAGTTTATTCAACACTCAGTTTGTAGTGCACACTTCATGCTCTTTGGCAGTGCCTCAGACACACAAGCGCAACTGTAGAATTGATCAGAACAGGTATTCTTATGGATGGGAGGGGTGACAAATTATCATCCAAAGATAAAGACCATAAAATGTAAAAGAAATATTTACGGGCAAGGAGGAGCCTATAAGGTTCGGCTATCTTATAATCTTTAACAAAGGAAATTGTCAGTTTAATCAGCTACCATCTCTAAAGATAGATGAATGGCCAACCTGAATTTTAAAAATTCATTATTTTAAAATTTGGTAGTTGAAATCCAGAGACAATCACGGAATTTCTTAATCTTTCTCTAGAAATTATTTTGACATCACTCTGAGGGTATGATTTATGACTCGCACAGAAGAGAAAGAATTGAATCTTACTTATACTCATTTGGTTTATTACTGTGAATCTACAGTAAGTTATTTCATTAAGTTTAAATGCCATCGATTGTAAGAAGCACCACTATTTTATGTTCTGATAAGAAAGAAAAGAATTGCCAATTAAACTAAGAAACAATATTTTCTTATCACATTGCTTGTAAAATGTATCCTCTTCGTAGAGATGATAAAAGGTGAAAAATAAGATATGGTAGACAGAATAATGGCCCCCACACATCTCCACATCTGGATCCCTAGAATGCATGAATATATTAGGTTATGTGGCAAAAGGAAATTAAGGCTGCAGATGGACTTAGGTTGCTAATCAGCAGATGGGGAGTTTATCCTGGATCACAATCACAATGTAATCACAAGGGTCCTTAAAACGGAAGATGGGCAGAAATGTCAGAGGGAGCTGTGATTACAGAAGAATGGGTAGAAAGAAGCAATGATGGTAGCTTTGAAGATGGAGGAAGGGGCTATGAGTCAAGAAATGTGAGTGGCCTTTAGAAGCTAGCAAAGGCAAGGAAATGGATTTTCCCCTATAGCCTTCAGAAAGGAATGCAGCCTGGCTGCCACCTCGATTTCAGCCCAGAGAGACCTGTAAACAGACTTCTAACCTAGAGAACTATAAAAGATAATACCTTTGTGTTGGTTCAAGCTACTAAGTTTGTATAATTTGTTATGGCAGGGCTAGAAATACAATGTACATCTTAGAATCAATGAATACAATACAACTTGTACAGATTTGAAATTGTAATATTTAACTTTTACTAGATACACAAATTCTTGAGAATTCAACTATTATTCATAAATAAATAGTTTTAGACAACCCTGAAGAGCTTAATTATGGCACTCCTCTGCCTTAACTTTCATTAGTATGCATAAATTATACATTAGGATGTATAAATTTAAATTGTATGTCCAAAATCCACCTTACTACTCAATAGTCCTTTCATGTCTCTGATGTTTTGTTCACTTCTATTTATCGCACAAATGGAAAAGCAAATCTTTACAATGGGACAAAAATTATGCTTATGCATTCATAGTCCTTCTTCCAGCTAAGAAGTTAGAAGATTCTAGAAGTATTAAAACCCCTCTAATCAGAAATTAGTTTTACAGTTAGTGAATATCATGAAATGGACTGAAAAACATCAATTGGCATTTTTTAGGTTTTAATATTTTAAAAATATCAAATTCTTTGTTAGCCTTCGGTCCAGCACAAAATACATTACTTCTATACAAATGCATTGTTTGCAACCATACTACCCAAATCCAAGGCTGAAACTCTAATAACAAAACAATAAACAAACTCACCATGAAATAATTTCCAACACCGGACATGCCACACTCTAGATCCCAGATCTCATAATCTCACACATAAAACTTTGACATTAAACAAATGAGTCCACCATTTTTCAGGCAGTTTGGAAATGTCACCTCACATGTGCACAGCAAGCTATCCATCAGAGAGCAAAGCACTCTGAATACAAAACAGGTGACCCAGGCAGTTTGTTTAGATCAACAGCTCAGCAAACCACCAAAAAAGGCTATTGCAGTATTTTGCTTTTTTATGCCATTATCTTTCTTTCCAGGTTGGCAATTCCAGGATCTTAATTGCAACTGGTCTAAGATCTTGATTTTTCTGGCAACCAGTTATTTTCTCTTCATGTTTTTGTTTCCTCTATCATTGCCGTCTTGTCATATGGAATACAATTTGCCCAAGCTTTTCCCTTACCTCCTTCAAATCAAAGGTCAGTGTGTCTAACTTCTGGAATCAAGAAGCAAATATTTATGAAGGTGGAATAGAGATTCAAGGCAATATCTCGTACCTGTTAATATTCATCTGGCATGGCATGGCTTAGCTTCTGCCTATCAGATAGGAGAATGAATAATGAACCCATCTCCCATTCATTAACACAACCATTCTGGAGCCTTTTACTTTCTGGAGCATTTGGGTAGCCAGCATAAGGTCTCAGGCATATTCTATCTGCATCACCACTGATGCCATACTCTAAAAACCCATCACCCTTTGGTAGAAATTGCTGCTCACACTTTCAGTGGGAAGCAAATTACTTGGGTGGCCATGACAGCAATTACTTAGCTAATGAGTTGTTCTAATACTGCCTAATTATCAGGAGTGCTGCTCTTTTTACAGAATTAAAATGTTTCTGTCTTCTAAAATAACCCAAAGAAATTTACAAATGTTTACAAATTAAATATTCCTTTAGTTATCTTCAATGATGATGATTATAATGAAAGTCATATTATTTCCTCTTATGGATGAAAGGATTTGTTTTCTGGAAGTCATCACAATTAATATTATTAAAAAGAGTTCCCTTCTATAGTGACACTGGATTTGCTAAAATAAAACACTCAATTTAAAAGACCGCTTTGTTATTTTTGAAATTTTTTCTTAGATTCTTTTTTCACCTTTAAAATCTGCTTACTTACTGTTTGACACACTAAAAATGTAACATCCATAAGCACAGTAGCATTGCACATCGGCAGTTTTCAAAAGGTACAAAAATCATGCTTTACTTTTGTTATAAAATCAAAATCATGATCTTTTAATCTGATTTATTCATCTTTCTTCTAATAGTGTACTCTATTGACTTAAAAAATAGGCCACGCTTACAAAATATCTAAGGTAAAAAATTCTTTTGAGACTAAAACATTTGTATAAGGGTAAACCTTCTCTCTGGAATTCAAGTGAGGAACAAGAGGTGAGTGGAAATGATGCCTGAGGAGCCAGCTGATACCCACGTTCATTTACTAAAGATCAATTCAAGATAATTTACTCAAAGGAGAGAACTTTGGGCTCTGATGCCAAATTGATTTACTGTGATTTTAAATTAAATTTTAACAACCTTGATTATTTACTTTCTAAGTCTACAACTTATTGAAGATAACACTTTTATAAAAAGATTACAGAAGAGACAGCAGCTGAGAGTCTCAGTAAAGAGACTGAAAAACAAGTGAATAAAAAAACCCCCCAAAACAGTCTCCTGGTAATCCAGGGGCCTTGGCTAGCACAGTAGCCTGAGGATGTCCCAGCATTACAGCACAACACAGTCATGCATTGGAGCACAGAGCTCAAACCAGAATCTAGCCTGGACCTAACTTCTTAATACCTGAGTGCCCCTAAGTGAATATGCAGGGGCTGGGAGCCTGCCACCCACGGAAGGGAAAGAGTTATTTCTGCCTTGCCTACTCCTTCAATGTAAGGAAGAATTCTCAGGTGATCATTTGCATTTTTCTTCAGAGACTGTAGGAATAAACAAGGATTCAGGAACCCTTGGGCTGACTACACAATTCTCCACGTTCTCTAGGGCAGGTCAGAATACATTGGTAAAGGGGGAACTGATGAAGTGGACGCTTAGTCGACCAGGCCTAGGACCAGCCCAGTATCAGCACAAATCCCCACCTCCGCCCCATGGTGGTTCTTGGGAAATCAACTCTTTCCTCCAAGGAGAAAAACAGCGGAGCACAGAAGATCAGAGAGCAGAGGAAGGGCAGAGATTTTTCATTTTCCCTAAACACCACTTCTACAACTTTGCCTCATGTTACCATGGTTACCACAGGACTTTTGAATTAATTTCTACAGAAACAGCAATTGTGGCATAGCACAGCATAGCAGTTACCCAGGTGCCCTCCTTATTAATAGAAAATACAGGCTATCTGTTAAAAATACACATGATGTATTTTTTTTTAAGATTTATTTATTTATCCCAGAGAGAAAGAAAGAGAAAGAGAGACAGACAGAGCATGAGTGGGGGGAGGGGAAGAGGGAAAGAATCTTCAAGCAGACTCGCTGCTGAGCAGGGAGCCAGTAAGTGGGCTGAGATCCTGACCTGAGCAATAACCAAGAGTCAGACATTTAATCGACTGAGCCACCCAGGCGCCCCACACGATGTATTTTTCAACATTTACTTTTAATTTTGTTCACCAATATTCAAATTGCAAGCATAGAATCGGGGGTACAATGAACAGAATGGGAAAAAAATACAGCCCTATTCCTTTACTATGGCTTTCAACATCTAAACCCCCAATGTACCTTCTGCAGAATATCAGTTACTAGCAGGGCATAAAACCAGGTTCCAAATAACATATTAAGCAGAAAACATGAAATAAATTTTGCAAAATAAATGTTTTATCATAACTTGAAGATTTTTATGGGCCTTTCATTAAAAAATAATTCCATCAAAGCAGAATACACAGCAGAATCACTTCCTCCTGCCTAGAACACACCAGAATTTGTGATGGGTTTTCTACCTTTCTGTTTCTTCCTCCTGTAAGTCAAACTGCACTTGGCTGTGAAGATAATATTTCAGAAACATTTCCATCATATTATTTATCTATCAAGAATCTAGGGGCGCCTGGGTGGCACAGCGGTTAAGCGTCTGCCTTCGGCTCAGGGCGTGATCCCGGCGTTATGGGATCGAGCCCCACACCGGGCTCTTCCGCTATGAGCCTGCTTCTTCCTCTCCCACTCCCCCTGCTTGTGTTCCCTCTCTCGCTGGCTGTCTCTATCTCTGTTGAATAAATAAATAAATAAAATCTTTTTTTAAAAAAAAGAATCTAAATATTATTATTTTGTTTGGTCACTTCTCACTCCCTTAGACTACTCTTTGAAGTCCTATATTGGCCCATCTTCCTGTTAATATGTAGTTGACCTCTTTACCCCCAGTACTCTGAGGTCAATAGCATAGCATTCTCTGCCTATATTGTACTTTTCCTATTTTTATAGAACCATACAGTATGTGTTCTTTTGTGTCAACTGCTTTTACTCAACATAAAGTTTTTAATTCATTCATATGAATCATGAGTTCATTCCTTTGTATTGCTGAGTAGCATTCCATTATATAGATTTTCCAAAACTTGTCTATCCATGGTCCTATTTAGAGACATTTGGGTTGTTTACAGTCTTAAGCTATTATGAGTACTACTGCCATGAACATTCTTGTACAAGACTTTTGGGGACATGTTTCTCTCAGGTAAGTATCTAAGAGTAGTACTGTTGATTTATAGCATAGATAAATGTTTAACTTAACAAGAAATCGCCAGTTTTCCAAAAGTCATTGTGTTCCTTCACCAGCAATGGATGCAAGTTCTAGTTGCTTAATATTGTTGCTAATATTTGGTAATGTCAGTCTTTTTAATTAAATAAAAAATTATGTAAATGTGATAAAAAATTTAATGTATAACATAAAATAGTATCTTATTGTGGTTTTAACTCACATTTACTTGATGATTAATGATGTTGAATACGTTGTGCTTAACTGCCATTCCTATTTCTTTTGTAAAGTGCTCAAATATTATCATTTTCATTTGACTATAGTTGACACACAATGTTACATTAGTTTCAGGTGTACAACTTAGTGATTTAACAAGTTTGTACATTATGCTGTGTTCACCACAAGTGTACCTACCATCTATCCCGTTACAATGCCATTACAATGTCATTGGCTGTATTTGTTATGCCATGATTTTGTTACTGTGAATTTCTCCTTCCATAACTGGAAATCTATATCTCCCTCAAGCCTTGTCATTTTTAAATTAGATTGTTTGTTTTTTATTACAGTAATATGTATGCCAGATTCAAGTTCTTTGACACATATCAAAAGGCACCAAGACACAAGTCTGTGTCTTGGTGCCTTTTGATATGTAAGAATTTCAAAATTTTGATGAAGTTAATTTATATAGTTTTTCCTTTATGGTTAACACTTTTGTGTCCTCTCTAAGAAATTTTTGCTCTTTCCAAACTGAATATACATTCTCCTATGTCATCTTGCAGCTTTATGATTCTAATGTATACTCTTAGGCCTATGATTCAATTCAAAATATTGTTTGTATACAGATTGATATCAGACTTGAGGTTTGCATTTTTTTAAAAGATTTTATTTATTTATTTGACAGAGATAGCGAGAGAGGGAACACAAGCAAGGGGAGTGTGAGAGGGAGAAGCAGGCCTCCCACCGAGCAGGGAGCCTGGTGTGGGGCTCGATCTCAGGCCCCAAAATCATGACCTGAGCCGAAGGCAGACACTTAACGTCTGAGTCACCCATGCACCCCTGCATTATTTTTATCTATCATCTATCTATCTATCTATCTATCTATCTATCTATCTATCTATCTATCTATCTATCTATATCATCTATTTTTGCATACAGTAGCCAGTTGCTTTAGCATAAATTATCCTACTTAGGTTTCTGTTAGTCTTTTCGGATCCATGGATTGAAACAACTCTTCAAATTTGGGAAATTCACAGGCATCATCTCTCCAAATATTTCTTCTATCCCATTCCCCTTCTCCACTATTCTATTATATGTTAGGCCATGTAATATTATCCCACAAATTTTGCACCCTCTGTTTTGGATTTTTGTTTGTTTGTTTGCTTTCCCTTATTTTTCCTTTTAGTGTTTTAGTTCAGATGATTACTTCTTCAAGTTCACTGATTCTTTCTTCTGCTATGTCCAGTCTGTTATTAAGCCTAATTAATAAATCCTTCATGTATGATAACAGTGTTTTCCATTTCCGATATTTATATATTTTTTTATGGTTTCCCTCTCTCTGATGAAAATACTCATCTGTTTGTGTATCTTACCCAACTTTTCTACTAAATCTTGTAATATGCTTGTCATACTTATTTTTAAATCCCTGATGATGTTAGTATCTGTGCCATCTTTGTGTCTGCTATGTTAACTGCTTCCCGTCTTGACCATGGTCGTGTTTTCTTGATTCTTCATATGTCTCACCACTTTTGTTTGTTTGCCAGCGATTACATTAAAAAAAAAACAATAGAAGTGCCAGCTTTGCTAATGGTGGAATAGCTTTTGTTGAAATAACCCTTGTACAAATATCAGTTATAAACCATAGGAAAAATATGTATTTAAAAAGTATTTGAGGGGCACCTGGGTAGTTCAGTTGGTTGAGCATCCAACTCTGGATTTCGGCTCAGGTCATGATCTCAGGATCCTGAGACTGAGCCCCTCATCAGGCTCCATGCTCACCATGGAGGTTGCTTGAAATTCTCCCTCTCCCTCTGCCCCTCCCCCTGCTCATGCACACACTCTCTAAATAAATAAATAAATAAATAAAATTTTTAAAAAGGAAAAGAAAAGAAAGTATTTGAAGGCATTGGAGAGCAACCAAAACCAGGCACAAACCATTCCTTATTCACTATCTCCTTTCAATTGCTCTCCATCTCATTTTACTATTTTATTTTATTCTTAACACTTGCCCTTATCTGAAAACATATTGTTTATTTGAGTTTGTGTTATGTCTCTTTCTTCCAACAGAATATAAGCCTCATGACAGCAGAGATACTCTTGTTTATTGCTGTGTCTCCAATTCCTAAAAGTTACTGACAATGGTAGGTGTTCAATAGTTGCTGAATAAATGAATTAAAGTTTGAGTGGTAATCAAAATTTATTGTATATCAGGGGCGCCTGGGTGGCACAGCGGTTAAGCGTCTGCCTTCGGCTCAGGGCGTGATCCCGGCGTTATGGGATCGAGCCCCACATCAGGCTCCTCTGCTATGAGCCTGCTTCTTCCTCTCCCACTCCCCCTGCTTGTGTTCCCTCTCTCGCTGGCTGTCTCTATCTCTGTCGAATAAATAAATTAAAAAAATCTTTAAAAAAAATTTATTGTATATGAAAATCACCTAGAGGGCTTGTTAAAACACAGATTGCTGGGCCCCACTCCCAGAATTTCCGAAGCATAAGTCTGCAGTGACACCCAAGCATTTGCATTTTTAACAAGTTTCCAGCAGATGGTCTAAAGACGATACCTTGAGAGCTGGACTAGTATTTACTGAGTGTCACCTAATTTTTTAACATTATGCTAGGACCATGAGGATTAAGGAGAAGTAAACGCAGGGTTCTGGCCCCCCAAAAACACAATTCTAGTTTTAAAAAATAGAGTTTTAAGGTGTCTGGGTGGATCAGTCAGTTAAGCATCCAACTCTTGATCTCAGCTCAGATCTTGATCTTAGGTGCTGAGTTCAAGCCCTGCATTGGGCTCCACACTGGATGCGGAGCCTACTTAGACAAATAAAAAAAAATAAGGAGAGTTTATGTGTATTTGTGTGTGTGCACATGCAAGCATGCATGCACACATGTACATAGAATAAAGTCAATCTATGCGAGACGTCAAATAGGCAGCATAAGTGGTAAGATCAATAAAATCTCACAAGAGGAAGGTACAATAAGAATAAATACCATGTAACATTTATTAAGAGCTTCCTGTGTGCCTATAATGGGCCTAGTATTTTACATGAAAATATTAGTTAAGTCTCATAACAACCTTATATGTATTATGATTAATCCCCATTTTACAGATGACAAAAATGAGGTTCAGGAAAGTTAAGGAACTTCTTGAGAATTTTAACCTTAGTTTGCATATCTTGAAACCTAAGCAGTTAGTCAGTCACTGTTCTACCACCATGGGTGGGCTGTGAGTTGAGAATAGGAAGGATGGGAAGTTGGGTAGAATTAGAAGAGGAGGAATTATAAGAAGCTACCCTGTGATGGAGCCAAGGCTTAGTCTAGGGTTCCTGGCATTCTAGAACACCTGTTTATTCTACTGCCATGCTTCCATGCCTCTTCTGATAAGCTCTTACAGGACTTGTTGGGTGCTTAGCAATGATTTTGTTAAAAGAAGCACTGTTTAACATTTTTGAGTGAGGGCTGGGATGGTATGAAGTTAACAACATGATAAATTAAAAAAGCAGTGTCTTGGAATCCTAATTCAGATTCACACTAAACTAGTGTGCGGTGCCATTAGCAGACGATTTCAGTAGTCTAGATGGGAGGATGTAGGGGGCTGAGGTAAGGATTTTAGTAATAAAGGGAGAGTTGAATGTAAGAACTGATAGGTTTAGAAATGGAATCCATATGAGAAAGGGAAATACCCAAGTATTTGGAGGATTTAGGCCTGGATAATCAGGAAAGTGTCAGTCTTAGGAACAGAGAAAAGGTTGAGTCAGAAATGCCTTTATATCGTTCATCTGTCTCAGTCTAGACCAATGGTTCTCAACTGGGGGTGATTTTTGGCTCCCACAGGCCCATTTGGCAATACCTGGAGGCATTTTTGGTTGTCACAGCTTGGGGATAGGTGGTGAGACAGATACACTATTGGCATCTAGACAGTGGAGGTCAGGAATGTTGTCAACATCCTACAGTGCAAAGGACATACACCTCCCAACAAAGGATCACCTAGCCCAAAATGTCAATAGTGCTGAGACTGAGAAACTCTGCTCTAGACTACAGGGACACATTGTAAACCTGAGGCCCTGAGGCAAGTCAGACAAGGTAAGGAGATGTGTTTATTTTGTGCTGTTGTTTTTAATTTAAATCAACATCTAAAACCAGGAGAGTTCACATTAAAATGATCCAGATGGCAGGCTTCTCTTGGAAGATCTGCCAACTCTGGTTCCAAATTTCTCCTGGGTGATATCTGACTGTAACTGACTGTGCCTTCCTCGGTTTGCCAGCCTCAGGACTCCCATGTTCTCTCTTATCATTGAGATCACACTCAGACACCGTTTGTCTTTGTGTTTGCGTTCTTATTTTCCTCATGGTGCAACGATACAGTCGACCTTTATTACTCGCAGATTCCACATTGGCAAATTTTCCTACTTCCTAAAATATATTTGTAACTTGAAAATCAATATTCACAGTACTTTCATGGTCATTCATGGGCAGAGCAGTGAAAAAATCTGAGTCGTCCAATGCACACATCCTAGCTGAGGAAGATGCCCTGCCTTCTTCTGTTAACTCTCATACTATAAAAAACTGTCCTTTTCATGTACATTTAGTGCTGTTTTTTGCATTTCTGTGCTTTGTTGGTGATCTTGCTGTTTAAAATGACCCCCAAGTGTTGTGTTTAAATGCTGTCTGATGCCCCTAAGTGCAAGAAGGCTGTGGTGTGCCTTAGGGAGAAAATGCGTGTGTTAGATAAGTTTTGTTCAAGTATGAGTTATAGTGCTGTTGGCCATGAATTCAATGATAATCAATTAACAATATGTATTAAACAAGCAATCTATACATAGAAAAGCACATAAGACAAGGTTATATATTGATCAGTTGCCAAAAATGTGACTAGAACTCATAGGAACCTAACCCTAAATTTCCATAGCAGCAATGGTTCAATATTCACTAATTCAATGTTCTTGGTGACTTTATACAACATAAATACCTTGACTAATGAGAATAAACTGTATGCCTTTTTCAAAAGTGGATAAACCAAAGGTAGACTAAGGGTCACATGTTACTTGAAAAATGGGACAGTATTTTTCTTTCCAAAGGTGAAGGCTATCACTGTTCTGGACTAAATATGAAAACTTTGCCTGTATCATCGGGTCCCTGTAGGCATTTGACTCATAATCCCAGGTGCTTTTTTTTTTTTTTGAGATGAAAGATATCCAGAACCAGGATAGAATATGAGCAGAGATTCAGACAATAAGAACCATCATATAAGGAAATGTAAATAATCTTAGGAAAAATAATACACTTACACTTCGGGGCTGGTGCAGAAGATGCAGTAAGAGTCACATTGCTTAAGAAAGTGATGACGCGTAGATATCATCTTTCAAAAACATTTTAAAGATTTTACTTATTTATTTGAGAGAGAGTGGGTGCTCATGCAAGTGGGGGAAGAGCAAGGGGACAGGGAGAGAATCTCAAGCAGACACCACACTCAGCGCAGAGCCCCACACAGGTCTCAATCTCATGACCCTGAGATTAGGACCTGAGCCAAAACCAAGAGTTGGTTGCCTAACTGGCTGAGCCACCTAGGTGCCCCAAGTAGATACCGTCTTAAATGTCAATTCTGAGCGGCTGGTATTTGTCTTTCAGTGTGTTGTGTTAAGAATTCTGAGCTGCATTTGGGTCACACCTGGACTCACTGGGAAAAGTGCCATGATTGATGATGGTTGCCGTGGGCCCAGAATAGAGAAGTGGCAAGGTGCTTTGTATTTGCCAATCCTGGTCTCAGCAATGTGAAGAAGCACCATGAAGGGGCGGCATAGGGACAAGAGAAGCAGAATGCACAGAAGGGAAAATGTCCCCTCTTCCCAGTGTTGCTCCGGGCTGCCCATGCTATGGGCAGTGAAAAAGCACACATGGCAGGACCAGTCAGGCCTAGCCTTTAAGGCAATATGCCTGGGCCTTCAGGTGGTTCTGAAAATATTCTCAATTCTTTCTGGAACATCTCAGGAAATTTCTTTCCCCTTCTTCATAGGGAGACTTAACTCTCCTGAAATAGTAGTCTTAATACTTTATTCTATTTTGTTATATGAGAAAGAAAAATGAAGGAGGTAAAACAATTAGGCTTCTATGAAGTATGGTATGGTACGTTTGACCCACATTCAGTCATCCAAGGAAAGTTCCTTAATTTCTGAAATAAAGGAACTATTCTTTAACATTTTCTATATTCTTGCCATAGAATCAGTTTTGGATGAATAGATTGTATTCCCATATCTAAATAAGGATTTAAAAAAAATAAGACAGCTGCCACAAAACATAGGAGGAATTCAATTTTTAGTGAACATGCTTTTTTCAAAAAGGACTTATAAATAAGCAACGAGGTTTTTCCATTGAGATAATAGAAAGGAAAATGAAGCCTTACCTCTGGAAACTTTTAAAAATTCGTATTTAATATGAAATCAGAATTACTTTTTTGTGGTAACTGAAGCTTCAATGTATTTTTTCCTACAGAGTATCTGAACAGCTCTTACTTTCTTTTAAGAAAGAATTGTTCACTTTTGAAAATGCATTTGCATTTTACACTGTTTGTTCTTAAAAAAAACCCCTCCTCCCCAAATTGCTTTACAATATTTCTCAGTGAAGTTATGAAATAAGCACAAAATCTGATAAGAGACTTGATAAAGAGCAATGCACAGTACAGGAGAAACTCTACATTGAGAAAAAATTATACAAAAAAACAGAGGGGGCAAATCTTTTCTAATTACTACTTTTGGCCCACAGGGAAAAGCAGTTTATTTTATTTAGGATTAAGGGTTTTTTTTTTTTTTTTTTTTTTTTTTTTTTAGCATTTGTGGATTAAAAAAAAAGAGATCTAAAACATAAGTACGAAAAAGGCAGACAACTCAATGAAAAAGTGGGCAAATTACTTAGACTCCACATGAAAGAGGATATTCAAAGGACCAGAAAACACATGAAAGTGAGCTCACTACCACTGGTTACCCTACTCTGTGGCACTGCCATATACCCACCAGGATAGCTAACATGAAAACAATTCATAGTGAATGCTGTGACCCTGAGGATTAGTACGGGGGAATGTATTACGACACCACCGTTTGGTAACACTGTGTGGCGGCATGTCCTAAGCTGAGCTGGTACACACTCCAGGACCCAGCAGTCTCCCTCCCAGAGGGACAGCCCACAGAACTGCTTACGTTGGTGCACCAAAGACATGTTCTGTAATGTGTACAGCTGCCCCACTTGTCCTAGCCAAAACCTGGAAACTGCCCAAATGCCCGCCAATGGTAGAATGGATAAATTGTGGAATATCCCATAAATAAAATACTATAAAACAATGAGAGGAATGATCTAAAACTACATACAACGGTGTGAATGAATCCAACAAACATAGAGATGAGCAAAAGACACCATGCTGTGGTGCATGCTGTCTGCGTACCTTCATGGAAAACACAAACCCAGACACAATTAACATGCTGTTTACTGGGTACCCTGGGCAGGAATGGGTGGGGCTGTTGGATGACAGGGAGCATGGAGAGGGCCTGGGGGCGGGGGCTGATAATATTGTTTCTTGATTTTTGCTAATTACACAGGTGTGAGCAGTTTGTGAAAATTCACTGAGTTGTATATTAATAATTTCTACACTAAAAATTTCTGTAACATATCTTTTTTCTTTTTCTTTTTTTTCTTTTTTTCTTTTTTTTTTTTGCAGCTGCAGGCTTAAATAATTTTAGAAAACTTGCAATCTGGCACTTCCTCCAGTCTGACTTAAAGCAAAAGAACTAACAGTAAGCGGTGGGTGTGTCAGAGCTGGCTTGTTCTGACTCTCTTCTCAACTTCAAGGTCAGTGCCCTCGTGTCAGGGTAGCTGGAAGTCAGCCATGGCAAATGCTGCAGATCAAGGGTTTCATATTTACCAACACACCACTGAATCACAGCGACGATAATGACAACAAGAAACCAACCGTCTACTTCTTCTGCATAAATAATAATCACTTGAAATAGAAGGAATTCGGAACACACCTTACTCCCTCTAGAAGTCTGGCACCAAACTGGCTCTTCCTCTGAGATAAGGAACTCTAGGCCAGGTTCATATCCACACTTAATCTTCAAAATCCCCATGATGGGGGCATGAGAAGGCAAAAGTGTATTTACCCATTTCGTTTCCATCTTTGACCTCTCTCAATTAAATCTTATTTCTCATCAGGAAGTAAATAGTCAAAAACAGCTTGTTCATTCCTTCTTGACCACCCTCCTCCACCCCATGCTTTTCTGCCTCTGCAAGGAAGTGACAGTGAGTATCATCTGTAGACAGGGGTCATTACAGGTCCGCCAGTGGGCTGTGCCACCTGGGATGGAGAAGCAGAAGCCAGAGCTGGGCAGCATGTGTTTGCCCCTGCCTGTTCCACCTGCGCTGTCAGCCCCTTCCTCGTGGCTCTGGAGCCCCGGGGCACCAAGGCCAGGGTAAAATGAGGGGGATGGAAGATGCTGCTGCTATCTGGTCCATCTTCCTTTGATTTCCAAATGTTGAAACCCCGACTGAGAAACTTGAAACAGGAGGAAAATTAAAGTGTCTCTTCACAAAGGCACAAACAGCAGGTAGCAGACAGTTTTATTCAAGAAACTCTTCTCGGGAACTGAGCCAGAGAAACATCAATAAATGTAGATCCCAATTAAATTTGCCCCTGACAGGGACCCTAGCTCTCATCTAATCCTACACCCTTATCCTATACACGAGAAGCTGGAAGTCCAGGGGAGTCAAGTGGGTTGCCCAAGAGGTAGATACAGGATCAAAACAGAGGTCCCTAGCTCCGTGTCTCCTGTTTTTTCTATTCTATGGGGCCACCAGCATACTCAATTTCTTGATGGACTCCTACCCCACTCTTACTCCATGTTAATGTTTCTGAAATTAGGATGTACCCTACAATTCTTTTTAAAATTCTTTTTCTTTTCTTTTTTTTTTTTTCTTTTCAAGAAAACAATTTAAGAGGCTGTTACTAACTTGTTGGTGTCCCGGAATCTAGTCATCGTGGCTTTACCATAGATACTTGGTTTGAAAAATATAGACCAGATTTCTTTATATTGAAAATGTCTTAGTGCATTTAAAATACAGTTTGACTTACATGAAGTTTTTAGGAACACATGCCCATTTGGGGCTGCATTTCATAAGAAACTTGTTGCCTATCAATCTTTTTCTTTTCCATTTTTTCTGTCTTCCTGCAAGTCACTGCCCAAATTTCTTGCAAATACCCAGAGGTGAGTGAAAGTCAAGAAGCCTCCGAGTAGGCCCTGGGCAAGACCAAATGGCAAATGTGGAAGGCTGACCTGCCTTAACTCTCAAGACTTTGCAGGGAGGAATCTGGTCTGTCTTAGTTTCTCATTGCTCTTGGCCAACTTCTGACTAAACTAATGGGACAGTTAATTTTATGCATTGACTTGATTGGGTCACGGGTTGCCCAGGTATTTGGCTACACATTATTTTTGAGTGTGTCTGTGAAGATGTTTCTGGATGAGACTAGCATTTGAATTGGCAGACTGAGTAAAGCCGATTGCCCTTCCCAGTGTGCCTGGCATCATCCAATGCATTATGGGCCTGAAAAGAACAAAAAGTGGAGGAAGGGAGAATTTGTTCTCTATAACTGACTGTTGACCCAGGACATTGGTCTTTTGCTGCCCTTGAGTTGGAAATTACACCATCAGCTCCCCTGGTTCTCAGTCCTTCAGACTCAGGCCGAACTACACCACTAACGTGCCTCTGTCTCTAACCTGCAGATGAAAGATCATGGGACTTTTCAGCCCCCAACTTCATGAACCAATTCCTTATAATAAACCATATATATAATATAAGTAACATAAGTTATATTTTATAATTATAAATTATAATATAAATTGTATCTATATCTATAATTTCAAGTCTCATTTCGTAGGTAACAATAGCTCACATTAATCATGCACTTGTTCTGACTGGTGTGTTCCAATGGCTTTGTATCTACCACACCTGTCAAGCTCACAATGACCGGCTTGATTTAAAAAAAAAAAAACTTTTTTTAATTCCAGTATAATTAACATACAGTGTTATTAGTTTCAGGTATAAACTAATGATTCAACAACTCTATATGGTCTGATTATTATCTCCACTTGACAGATGAGAAAACTGAGGCACAAAGAGGTCAAGTAACTTACCCAAGTTCACACAGCTAAGCAGTGGAAAAGCAGGGGTTAAACATAGGCAGTCTGTTTTAAGGCCTGTGTCTCAGCCCTTCATTGTGCGGTCTGGATAATAGTGGACCCAGGAACAGACCCCAACTCTTTGGGCCCCCATACCAGTGAGCTGCACAACAACATGCAGGCAGTCTACACGCACTACAGCTTTCTCACAAAAAGCCCTCTTCAGCCGGGCTCCAGTCCTTTGGCCCTCGTTCTCATTTTAGCACTTGCTATAAAATGGCTTAACCAGAGACTAGTTTTTGCATTTCTGTCATGCATGTTCTATTTCCTGTTTCTCTTATTTTATTATTTGTACAAGAATTCTTGCTGTGCATCTTCAAATCTCCTAGCTTGCACACAGAGTCAAAATGCGTGTCATCATTTGCCCTCAGCCAGCCAGGCACTGTTGTGGCTACCTCGCATTGGCAGGCACGATTGACTACTTTTAGGAGCAGGGAGGAAGGAGTCCCATGTTTCCTGTAGGAGACATGAGGGCCTCGATAGGGTATTTTAAGCTTGGAGGTAAGGTGTTCAGGATCTGTCAGACTTAAGTTTTGGCCCTCGGTCTCAGCTGCAATATGCACAAAGCCTCCTGACGCGGTTCTAATGATCTTTGCTATTAAATCAAAGAAATAGTTCATGGTGGAAAAGACGCTGATATGAAATCACATCTCGAAGCACGGTTCACACAGCAAATCCTGTTCTAGCACCAGATGTTCCATGACCTTGGTTTTAACACATTATGAGAACAAGTTCTTAGAGGTGCTTGAGAATTGACGAGGTCACACGCCATTATCTGTGTAACCATTATCCAGTCCTCTTTCTGGGCACATGAAAGTGCTTTGTCTATGTGGTCAAACTGGAAATCTCCCTGTGTGAATTTCCCCAGTTGAGCAGCTGAATAAACTTGGAGCTCAGGGCCAGCTAAACAGGTGGTCTATGCTACACCACCAGTATCCTGAACTTGAATCAGTAACAGGAAGGGCCTCACTCAGCCCACACTGGGCCTTGTGGCAGTTACGTGGGGAAGGAGCTCTGAATACAGATCACCTAAACCCCTGAACGTGACTGGGAAGATTAAAGAACAATGGACAGGAAGGAATGTAATGGGTTTAGCGTACCACTGATAAATATGATTTAATCCCTGAAGAAAATCATGATATAGGAACAAATACTAAATGAAGCTAATTTTCAAATCTAATTTTTATGTAATTTTTATCCCAATTTCTTCAGATATATATACTAATTAAAGAATTTCTCTAAAAACACTGGGTTAATTTTTGAGGGCCCTATCTCACAATAATAACCTTTTGTATATATAATTTTAGAACACTTAATAATTGACCATTACCTAAAAGCCATCATAATATGCAAGTTAAATAATATGTAAATGGTAAATTAATGACACTGTTTTCATGTAAGTAAATAGAAGGCCTATGGAGGTAAGACTACAATATAAATGGAACCATTTGCTCCACTCAAAAGACAGTAATTGACCAGTCCCTGGCTAGCCTCCAAACTCGGTAATAATCTTCTACTAATTCATTCCTTCCCTGTTTTGCAGGTGAAATTTGTAAATTATTTTTTACTTTCTGCCTTCAATGTAAGTGGAACTTCCAGGTCCAACTAAATATCTGTCATATTTCATTTCAGTGGTGGATATATGTTAATGGATTCTCTGTTCGTATTCAGCTAAATCATTTTATGGCATGTTTCAAATGAAAAGAGTTATGTGAGTGCATTTTTATACAACCCAGATGTAAATGTTATAATCTCATTTTAACATTATAGGTGATGGGCCAAGTACATTACAGTAATCTATTTTTGGGGTCAGTGCCAGCTCTGAAGCTGCTATTGGAGGAGCTGTCAGCACTGGGTCCTTCACTGGGAAGGAATCCAGCATGGGGAAGGCCAGTGTCAGCCTGCAGGCAGAGGGTGCACAAGCCAGGTGGGCTGGGCAGAGAGGCTTTCCAGGAGTTGCTGGTCAAGGGTCTGGGGCTGAATGAACAGACTGGACACACAGTGGTCAAAGGAAGGCATGGAGATGACCAAACAAAGGCACATACAACAGAACCAAAGCTGGGCTTGCAGACAGGTAGGCAGAAACCAGAAGATTCAGAGGAGACCACGCTGGGAAGGGAGGGGAGGAGTAAAGAGTGCCGGTGGTCCGTCAAGTTGCCAACAGAGTTGGTAAATAGTGTATCAGAAGGGGGAGAGCGACTGGAGACTCTCTTTTGCTTCATCCTATAAACATCTTTGGTGCTTTTGGCTAGGGCAGGAGCCAATCAGACAACCAATCCAAGGGGACAGTCATGCTGCAATGCAGCAGCTCTCCCTGTGTGAGGGACAAAGCAAAGCCTATTTTCTACAAATTCTTCCCTTTCCAGCTTTTATGCTGAAACTCCCACATGAGATTGATCCTTTGAGTAAAGGCACTGTCTATTGAGGGTCAATGTTAAAAAAATAATATTTATAATGAAGGAGCATTAATTCAATAGTATAGACATATATAATTTCCCCGTAAAGAGAGAACAACAAGGTTAAAGTAAACTTTGATAGCTGTGCATGGAGTATAGGAAAAAAACCTGTGATTACAGTTGTCTGGGGGCACGGAAGAGCCTCCAAAAGAGAACAGGTGTTTTAATTGAGCTTCACTGAACACACACACACACACACAAGCAAATGAAAATGGGTCCTTGGATGTTCAGAGTTCTTAATTTAGTTCTAAGAAATCAATGTGTTTTTTGGAGATCCACGCTGTGTGATTTGGGTAATTTATTAAAGTATTCTGGGATTTATTCCTTTGATTTTAGAGGGGGTTGGCAAGTGATCTCAAACATCCAGTGTCGCAATTCTATTGATTTATAACTCTCAAATTTAGGGGAAGAATCCACCATTTTGACACCCGGAAGTGATTTTTTAAAAATACTGCAATGGTAACCTGTAATAGAAACCATAGCACCACGGGAAATTTCTTACACTGAAATGAACCCTATCAGCAAAATTGGCAGAAGTGTAACTCAAGTTATGGAGGACGCACAGCCACCATATCCAGGTACACTGATAACCAGATTATTTCCTCCTCCTACTTTTGGACTTTCCCATGTTCCCTATTCATCAAAGACTCAGGAACCATATGATCCTCTCAATTGATGCAGAAAAAGCATTTGACAAAATACAGCATCCTTTCCTTATTAAAACCCTTCAGAGCATAGGGATAGAGGGTACATTCCTCAAACTCATAAAAACCATCTATGAAAAGCCTACAGCAAATATCATTCTCAATGGGGAAAAGCTGGAAGCCTTTCCTTTAAGATCAGGAACACGACAAGTATGCCCACTCTCGCCATTATTATTCAACATAGTACTAGAAATCCTTGCAACAGCAATCAGACAACAGAAAGGGATAAAAGGTATCCAAATCGGCACAGGAGCCACTTCTAGTAGAGCTTATCTGAACTCTGCCTCAGAATTGGCTGATAGAGGTTACTGGGCAAGAAATTAGCAGTAGTCGTGGTGGGCAACCTTGACAATTTTTCCTCACACTCAGCTATGTGTCTGCTTTTAATTTTCTGTGTTTCCAAGAGAAGAGAGGTTTACATCTCTGTCCCTTCTATTTTAAATGAGTGAATAAGTGTCCAGAATATATAAAAGATCTCTTACAACTCAACAATAAAGGAGAAATAACCCAACTAAAAATGGCAAAGATTTGAATAGGCATTTCTCTAAAAAAGGTACAAAAATAGCCACTACGCACATGAAAAGATGTTTAATATCACTAATCATGAGAGAACTGCAAATCAAAACCATACGAGACATCCCTTTGCAACTATTAGGATGGCTCTAGACAAAAAGACAGACAATGACAAGTGGTGAAAATAGGGAGGAACCAGAACCTTCATATATTGCTGGTAGGGATGTAAGATGGTGCAGTCTCTTTGGAAATCAAAAATCAAGGATGCTAACAACGCCAGCAGCATGAATTTTCTCTTTGGTTTGATGGTTTTTAAAATTAACGTAAAATATTTATGTGTTGATTTGCCAATTAACACCAATATTTACTATTATATGTACATAACAGGACCTCACTATCAATTCAAATTTTCCCACAATGCTTTTATCTGCAGTGACTGGAGCACTCAGAAATCCATGTCCTAGGTCTAGGTGTAAAGGTGCCATTTTTGAACACTAACAGAATGGTAGATACACTTGGTACCCTTGCTTATCATGCTTGTTGAAGCCAGCCTGGAAATTTAGTGCTTATCCAAATTTCTGTATTTCCATATTTCTTATTTCTCCAAGTAGAAAGTAGAGAAAATTTTATTTAATACTGAACAATATTTTAGTTCTACTAATGGCAGATTTGCTTCCATAATGGCAGAACGTAGCCAGATAACATGAGTTGAATATAAACAGCAAGCTTCTTCACACTGTATTGATTGTGTGCTGAAAGCTCCTTATCAGATTTCCTTGCTAAGTCTGGGCCAGATGATCAATGGTCAATGAAATCAATAACAACTGCTTGTTAAAAGCGCCACAGATTTAGCTGCACCATATGAGATTTATCAGATTGGATGGGAGTCCGGTTTTATGTTTGATTTTATGGGACTCATGCTCTTGGGATCCCATTTCACAGATGTAAGAGTGGGGATGGCTCAGCAGAGGCAACGCCATTTTATCACGTGATCCATTTTATCATGAATTGGTGCGTCTGGGTGATGGCATAAACAGCAGCAGCACTCGGTAATGTACTACACATATCTATAGTAAAATCAGCTGTTGGCTGTTGTAGTGATGACAAGAAATTACAGCACAGACAATAAAAAATGGTAGATTATATTATAGAGTTATTTCCCTTTGGCTTCGGGTGAATTGTAATTACAGTTGAGCCTGTATATATAGGACCTTGCAAGCATTTGCTCCCTACGAAATCAAAACACCTCTGAAAAGAGCTGCCTTAGGTAGAAACTGTTGGACCTCCCATATTCACATTTACTTCCCTCTGCAAGCAGCTTTGTCAGAGATCCGATAATGTCTTAAACTGATGTACAGCATGGGTCAGAGCAACACGGCCCTCTCCCCAGCTTTTCCTGGCACATGGGAGAGAGGCGTAAGTATTTGGTGTCAAACAGTTGCTTCTTAAAATGCAAGCTGCAAGCAAAGTAAGAGTAAAGAGAGGATGAACAAAAATCTCAATAAAGCGGACTGGGTGCTATCTGGCTGAGAAGTTGGCTTCACATGAATAAATCAGCAGTAGATGAGAATTAACGATTTATGTGTACTGGCTAATGACAGAAGGTGGCTATTCCCACACCAAAGAACAACGTTTAGCATTCTACTTCCAAAGCCAATTCTTTAAGGAACAGTTTCTTCTTTGAGCAGAGCTCTGAGTATAAGACACACAGTTCTGGTTCTATGCAAGGCTTATGAAAAACAAGTTTTATTTGGCAGTGCTTAAACCCATTCTTAAACAATAGGCTTTTCTAATTCATATATTCCTTTTTGTATTTATGGAAAAGGCAGGCCAGGCATATATTCTTGAAAAGGAATGTATGTATTCTCTTTTAAACACCTCAGGAAAATGTCCAATAAAAAATGGAAAGTAAACAGAACATAAACTTGCTTACGGGTTTCAACATATTTTTGTGTTTTCCAAGATAGACTTATAAATGTTTTAGATCTGCAGAAATAAAGACGCTGAAAATGCCAGAAAACCTCAACCTAATCTTTTATGTCATTTATGTCTGTAAATTTTAAGACGATGATTTTGTTACAAGAGGACAATGCATCAATGGCTGAGCTGATAGTAACCCACTGCCTATCTGCTGCTTGACTGGTTCTGACAAGGAGGCAGGACCTACCCGTCGCAAGGGAATCTGGCCTACCCAGTATGCCTCCAAGGATCTGGTCTATGGAATACTCAACATACTTGTCTTTCCCTGCCCTCTGCTCCTTATTTTCCTCTTTTAAATTTATTTTACCACAAGGAAACTTAGGGGACAAATGACTTAATTTTTTTGTAATTTTCATGCATGAGAACTAATGGAACTCAGTTTATTTGTTATGTCGTTATAATTTATAGAACCATAAAACGGTGTTTTCTAGGTCATGCATTTCCTGTGATTATCAGATGGTAGGAGAGAATGGCAGTTCAATACGTGAGCTCTGGAGTCAGACAGCCTGGATTCAAACCCTGGCTCTGCCACTATGCCTGGTATGACTATGATCTTTCTGTGCCCCAGTTTTCTCATAGGATTTTGTGTGAATTCTGAAGATTAAATGAGAAAGTGCCTGGAAACAGCTTGCAACAGTTCCTGGCATGTAGTAAGCACTCAGTAAGTTTTTAATAAAAGTATAAAACAGAAGGCTTTCAAATTTCACTATTATTATCAGGCTAATATGAAAAACTTAAAATACTGGAATATTTGCTAATCATTAATCTTACTCTTTTCTTCATTAAACCTTTTTCAAACATCTACTAAGAGCATTAACGGAGGAAACAAAGGCATATAAGAAATAATCTATGGCTTTGAGTTAGTAGGGTTCAGTGGAAGATTCTAACATACACAATTATCATACAGTGGGGGATGCTCAGTGTTGGAACTCAGAGAGGGGAGCTAGGGAGGCGGGTGGACAGAAGATAGAAGAGAGTTTGGGAACACATCGTGAAAGGGAATGGGACTGAGAAGACCGGATCTTTTTCAGACATTCCGGTGCAAGTAGGAGTTGAGACCATGAGTAAGTGAGTTTTTAGGGACAGGCATGTTGAAGAAGAGAAAAAAGTCAGTGATGCTTATTTATTCACAACTAGAAACTCAAGACAAGTGTTCTTGCTTCGTCAGCATAAACTGAGTGAGTCAAAATGTAGAAAACTCTCTTTCTACAGTTAAGATAAAAATGTGTCTCTAATTCAGCCCAGCTGGGGTGGGGGTGCCTTTGGTACAGGAGTGACTCTGGGGGAATAGGGAGCAGCACTCAGCTTCCTGCTGGCAGGCTGGTCTGCTTCGAGGCTGGTGACGCTGGCTCAGTTGATCTGAAGGTCTAGTTTAAGAAAATGCTGGAGGGCAGGGCTGTTGGGCAGGGAGAGGGCTCTGTGGGGAAAGGTGGAAGGCTACAGAGGTCAAGAAGGAAGAGGTAACTTACACAGGCAGATGGGACTATGGTTGGATCCATGGCCAAAATGCTGCACCATAAGCCATACAAGTTAAAAAGATGGCAAAGCCACGGCTAAACCAAAGTGAAATGAGATTGTGGCAATTTCCATGACGATGTGTGAAGTGTCTTCTGAGCACTCTGCTTAGGTTTTTCTGAACACTCTCACTCTGAGATAGTTCTCAGTTTCAGACAAAGGTCCGGTTTAGGGTTGGGATGAAACTGCTTGCAAGAACATTCCCTGGGAAGTGTTTTTGGGTTTGAGATGTCTTTTGGGATAAATTAGACATGCTGCTGACAAAACCTAGATCATCTCTAATAATCTAGGTACACTGCTGGGGGCCATTTTATAGCTAACTCATCTTCCAAGGTTACAAACTGACTCGGGATGTCATTTTGAAAATATTAGCAAAGCCTGGAATGTAACAGGCAAACCACTGCTCTTTTAACTCTCCTAAGTTGCTGTGATATGCTGTCACAGGGGCACCTTTAGGGTTTTTAACCTTTCAGCTAAATCATCTTTTTTGCTTTAATAAGTACTTTAAATACAATCTATTTGTATCTACCACAATTTAATGACAAACTCAATCAAATTAGTCATTTAGCATCGTGTACACAATGCCTAAAAATAGTCTAAAGTGGATCAAAGCAGTTAATTCTATTATAGTAGTATTACTGATCCCTAAACTAATTTTTCAGTTATTTACAATATGAAGGGAAGCAAAATATATTGAATATATATAATATATATATAAATACTACAAAATTCACATTCATTGTTTTTACCTCTATCTTTGACTTTAATATTAAAAGAATAACATAAATTTAACTTTTAATACTTGTTTTAAGGACTAACATAAGATTTAAGGTAGTTTTATTTGGGACATTTATCTTTAGGCTGGAGTACTCTACTCTGCATACACCAGAAACTAAGAATGCTTATTTTCTTACTGACTTATTAGCTCATCATTGGCTAGAACAGTGTTTCCCAAACTCATTTAGCACTAAAAAAGAGCTTTACAACTTAAGTGCCCATCAACAGATGAACAGATAAAGAAAATGTGGTACACACACACACACACAGAAGAATATTATTCAGCCATACATGTTAAAGAATTTAAAGAATTTCCTTTAAATTCTGCCTTTTGCAACATCATGGATGGATCTGGAGGGCCTTATGCTAAGTGAAATAAGTCAAAGAAAGACTAATACTGTATGTTCTCATTTACATGTGGAATCTAAAAAAGCTGAAGCCAAAGAAATAGAGAATAGAATGGTGGCTGTCAGGGGCTGGGGATTGGGGAAATGGAAGATGTTGGTCAAGGGTAAAAATTTCCAGCTGTAAGATGAATAAGTTCTAGACATCTAATATTCAGCACGGTGACTATAATTTACAACACAGCATTACATACTTGAACGTTAAGAGTGTAATTCTTTTTTTTTTTTTTAAAGATTTTATTTATTTATTCGACAGAGAGATAGAGACAGCCAGCGAGAGAGGGAACACAAGCAGGGGGATGGGAGAGGAAGAAGCAGGCTCATAGTGGAAGAGCCTGATGTGGGGCTCGATCCCATAACGCCGGGATCACGCCCTGAGCCGAAGCAGATGCTTAACTACTGTGCCACCCAGGCGCCCCAAGAGTGTAATTCTTAAAAGTTATCTCCACACACATACAAAAAAGTTAATTATGTGAGGGAATGGAGGTGCTAACAAACCTTATTGTGGCAATCATTTCACAATATATACAGGTATCAAATCATCACTTTGTACACCTTTAACTTACATGTGTTATATGTCAATAGTATCTCAATAAAGCTGGAAAAAATTGAAAGTAAATAAATAAAAAGTAGTTTTCAAAGTCAAATAAGTTTAGAAAACTCTAGATTAAATCACGCAGGTTTCTTTGCTGCAGAATGGATCAATACATTGATATAATAATGTACAATGTGAACCAGCAGGAGCGTGTTTAGAGTGGAGAGTCTCAAAATTATTTAAGTATGGAAACTTCGTGGGACCACAGGTTGAGAAATTCTGACCTAGAGAACAGGTCAAAGCAAGTTGTATGTCTTCAGAGGTTTTCTGCCTTTGAAAACAAATAAAACTGATTATTGGCAGAAGTTTGATTTCGGAACCTCCCTGTCCAGTCTATTGCCCAATAAGCTAGTACAGGCTATATAGTCAGTGAATGGGTAAACTGCATTAGATTAAATAACATATGATTTCTGCTTCATTGAATCAAAACTGCTTTTGATTTTTTTGGGGGGGCATCAGAATGCAGCCTTCCAAGTATAGTATTCTAGAGACAATATCTAGAATGAATAAGAGTATCTTCAAATACAGATGTTCACATGTGTTAATTCATACGCTTTTATAAGTGAGGATTTCTCAGTTGAAAGTAGCTTACACAAACTAGCTAAAGCAAAAAAGTGGGGAGGTTTTTTGACTCAGGCAACTCAAAAGGCAGGAGGGGGTAGCTGGCCTTACTCATGATGGGTTCCAGAGGCTCAAATACTGTTCTCAGAATTCTCTCTCCAGTTCTCAGCTCTGTATTTCTGTGGGTTGCCTTATATTCTTCTACTGATGTAGTGGTAGCAGGAAGAGGCACGGACATAGAAAGCTCTTGGCTTTTACTATTCTAGCTGCAACATGCCCAGAGGAAAGCAAGACTCCTCTGTCCCTGACTCAGTGTATATAAACCCCAGAAAAGGACTCTGATTGGACTGGCTCAAGTTACATGCTAATCTTTTAAATTAATCACTTTGGCCAGAGGGATAGGGTGTGGCCATTGGCCAGGCCTGTGTCCCATGCCCTCCCACTTGGCCAGGTAAGGCAGGGCACTGGCTTGGTAGCCCACCAGAATCGCAGGGCTGGGCAGAGGCAGGAATATGGTGGTGAGGGAAGCATTAACTAGAGCAAGAAGAGCACTGCTGTTACGAGGCCAAAAGACAAAAAACACAAGACACTGAACTCTATGGTCACTAACGCTCTTCTTTCCTTCTAGTAAACACATGAAATTACTGACATGAAACTATGTGGTTTTATTTTTCTCCCACTCCCAGCCCAACCACATACTTTAAAAGAGGTACCCATACTGAGTACAAAATCATGTTATGGCACCTTCTGTCCTCCTTCCTCCACTCAAACATAAGCGAAGTGAGGGACTGCTTTGCTCTGACGTGGCCAAGTTCACCAGAGTACACGACAGTGACAACAGCACAAACCACTTGGTGGTGGATTGTTGGGGAGAGCAAGCACGGAGCTCCAGCCCTCAGTGTTCTCTATACTTTCCTGTCCTTTTTTCCATCATCAGCTCTGTTGCTTCACCGTCAAGGCAGCTCAAGAAATTAGTGCTGTAGCTAAAATGCGGAAGATCCAAATAGACCAAAGAGCTTTCTTCTGCACCCAGCATGGCTTCCTCTGAGTGCCGCTCAGTGCCTCCCTGCCCCCGCGCTCTCCAAGGCATTGTGCCTGGAGCTCCCCTCTGGCTGAACACTCAAACTGGGAGCCAGGTGTTGTATCATGTGACTCTGTCCATCAGGGCTGGGGCTGGGGAGAGGGGAGTGAGGCATTCTCCTCAGACGTGGAATTTAAGGGAGTGCCCAAATCCTGAAGAATCAACATCAATACTATTTTAATGTAGTATTTCTTAAAAACAAAACTTAATGCAAAGATTCTATGAGGAACAAAGGTCAAAATTTTAAACAAAGATGGGACCGATATTATTGATTTTTCCTTTTGGCTCAGGGTTCATTACGGCTCAGCATGGCACTGTTACTGATTTCGCCTTCATATAAAATGTTGACATTGGGGCGCCTGGGTGGCACAGCGGTTGGGCATCTGCCTTCGGCTCAGGGTGTGATCCCGGCATTATGGGATCGAGCCCCACATCGGGCTCCTCTGCTATGAGCCTGCTTCTTCCTCTCCGACTCCCCCTACTTGTGTTCCCTCTCTTGCTGGCTGTCTCTCTGTCGAATAAATAAATAAAATCTTTAAAAAAAAATGTTGACATTTTGTTGATCATGGATTTTTTGCATTCATTTTTATTTATTTATTTATTTTTTTAAAGATTTTATTTATTTGACAGAGATAGAGACAGCCAGCGAGAGAGGGAACACAAGCAGGGGGAGTGGGAGAGGAAGAAGCAGGCTCATAGC